>NW_027397064.1:86692165-86709993 GCF_003265705.2 Callorhinus ursinus
TGTTCCTTTCTGGCCTATGTTACTTTAGGCTCTCTCTTTGCTTAGAGGACCCCTTTCAATATTTCTTGTAGGGCTGCTTTCATGGTTGCAAATTCCTTTAGTTTTGTTTGTCCTGGAAGCTTTTATCTCTCCTTCTATTTTCAATGACAGTTTAGCTAGATATAGTATTCTTGGCTGCATATTTTCTCATTTAGTGCTGAATATATCATGCCAGTCATTTCTGGCCTGCCAGGTGTCTGTGGATAGGTCTGTTGCCAATCTAATGTTTCTACCATTGTGGGTTACAGATCTCTTGGCCTTAGCTGCTTTCAGGATTTTCTCTTTATTTCTGAGACTCATAAGTTTTACTATTAGATGTCAGGGTGTTGACCTATTTTTATTGATTTTGAGGGGGGTTCTCTGTGCCTCCTGGATTTTGATGCCTGTTTCCTTCCCCACATTAGGGAAGTTCTCTGGTATAATTTGCTCCAATTTACCTTCTGCCCCTCTCTCTCTTTCTTCTTCTTCTGGGATCCAAATTATTCTAATATTGTTTTGTCTTATGGTATCACTTATCTCTTGAATTCTGCTCTCGTCATTCACTAGTTGTTTATTTTTCTTTGTCTCAACTTTTTTATTCTCCATCATTCGGTCTTCTAGATCACTATTCTCTCTTCTGCCTCATTTATCCTAGCAGTTAGAGCCTCCATTTTTATTGCACCTCATGAATAACCTTTTTGATTTCAAGTTGGTTAGATTTTAGTTCTTTTATTTCTCTTGAAAGTTTTTCTCTAATATCTTCCATGCTGTTTTTCAAACCCAGCTAGTATCTTTAAAATCGTCATTCTGAACTCTAGTTCTGACAACTTACTAATGTCTGTGTTGATTAGGTGTCTGGCATTCGGTACTGCCTCTTGTTCTTTTTTTGAGATGATTTTTTCTGTCTTGTCATTTTGTCCAGAAGACAACAGATGAATGAGAGAACAAAATGCTAACAGGATAACAACGACCCCAGAAAAATATACTCTAAATATATCAGAAGAGACCTGATATTGGGGGAAAAGAAAAGGAAGGAATGAAAAAAGAAAAATGAAAATGAAAAAGATTAAAAAAAATTAAAAAAGAATATGATCAAATATGATTAGGCAGGTGAATAGATCAGTGCCACACACTAGATTTTGGGCATATTTTGGTCTGTTAGAAGAAACTGCCCCATAAAATTTAAAGAAGAAAAGCTTATTTATGTACAAAAAATAGGGTTAAATATAATGAAGGGATGGAATATGACTGTAAAGATGAAAATTATAAAAGATTTTATAAAAGCAATTGATAAGATATGAAGTTGGTTGAAAAACAAAATAAGAGAAATTTTGAAAAAGGAAGAAAAAGGAGAGAATGTGATCAGGCAGGGGAGTAGAACAAAGCCATACACTAGAGATTTAGGGTATATTTTGGTCCTTCAGAAGAAATTGTATCCCAAAATTTAAAGAGAGAACAACTTAGATATATGCCAAAAATAAGGTTAACTACTATGAAGGGATAGAATATGACTCTAAGAATGAAAAATAAAAAAGATTTTTAAAAAAGGATTGATAACATGTTGGTTAAAAAAGGGAAAAAGAAAAATTAAAAAAAAAAGAAAAAGAAAATTAAAAAAATATTAACTTTGAAAGACTAAAGAATCAGGGGGAAAAATGCCATGAATTCTATGTGCTGTATTCCCCTAGTGCTGGTGTTCTGCCATTCTCATTGATGGGTAAACTTGGTCTTGGCTGGCTGTTCTTGCTGATCTTCTGGGGGATGGACCTGTCACAGTGATTCTCAGATGTCTTTGCTGGAGGTGGAATTGCCCTGCCCTTCCGGGGGCCAGGTTGAGTAATCTGCTCGGGTTTGCTCTCCGTAGCTTTTGTTCCCTGCAAGCTTTCTGAATTGCTTTTAACGACGAGAGTGAAAATGGCGGCCTCCCAATCTCTGCGTGGAGGAGCCGAGAACTTGGGGCCCTACTCCTCAGTGTGCCCCCAGAGAAAAGCAGTCAATCACTCCTGTCTCCCCAGTCTCTTGCCACACTCCATGCTCACCCAGCCTGTGACCAAGCATTTCTAGCTCTGGCACATGACCCCGTGTGGAGTCTCCAAACCCAGCAGATTCCTGCGGTGTGCTCCCCTGCCGCTCTTCCTGGGGGAGGAAGGGGATCCTTCCCAGATCTACCACTTGTTGGGTCCCTGCTGGAGGAGCCATGGCCCGACTGTGCCGTGGATAACAGTTTATGGCAACCCTGAGCTGAGAGCCCCCTCTAGCTCCATCTCTGCAGCCAGCTTGCCCACTCCAATATCTGGGAGCTCTGCTGCAATCAGGCACCCCCGTCTTTCTGCGACCCTGAGGGTCCTGAGACCACACTGTCTCAGCGAGGGTTCCACCCCCTGCTTAGCCACTGGAATGACATCCCTCAGTGGAGCGGAGTGGACTTGTAAAAGTTCCAGTTTTGTGCTCTGCTGCTCCATCACTTGCCGGTATCGGCTGACAGAGACCCCCTCCCCCGCTGTCTATCTTCCCGAGTATTGCCTCAGATTCGCTTCTCCACACATCCTACTTTCCAGAAAGTGGTCACTTTTCTGTTCAGAGAGTTGCTGCTATTCTTTTCTTTGATGTCCTGTTGAGTTTGTAGGTGTTCAGAATGGTTTGATCCCTATCTAGCTGAATTCCTGGGACCAGACGAAATTTAGGTCTCCTACTCCTCCACCATCTTGCTCCTTCCCCCCTCATATTTACACACTTTCAAAATATATGGTGAACAAATATAATTTTAAAGTCGTCTGAGGGAAAGCAAGGAGACATCTGGTATCTAAGAGTTTCTGTGTCATCCTTATCCTGCTTAAATACCAATAGTACATGTTTTTATTGGTGACATTATCTCTGTGATTTTTAGTAAATGATCTTTTAGTTGGAGTCGATGGGTTAACAGCACCGGACATCTGTAGGCATGGAGCTTTATTTTGAGAGTTATGGTGAGGTGGAAAGTGATGTACATGAGTCTGTGGAGTGTTTAGAATTCATTTTTGAGTAGCTGCATCTTCAAAATTTGCAGGTACTAATTTACTTACATCCTTATAATTTCATCTGAAAAGACAGGAAAGCTTAAATCCTGTTTCACATAACTTGCAAACTTCAATAATGTTATTTAAATGCATGTGGTTAAGAGTGATGCATCACGAATTCTCTGGCACCCTAAGTTTTTGATTGCATTTTCTATGATGCTCTAGTACACCAAGGATTATCCTGGAGACACATTTAAAGGTCAGATAGGCTTCCCATCTATTTTCCAGGCGTTGAAACTCCTCTGATAGTTAAAACTCATCTTATGGGCAGGTTGTTTTGGTAGCAAAGGAACATTCAAGAAAACCATATATGAAGCAAAAGGAAATAGAGGAAGTGCACATGTTCGTAATATGAGAAATTAAGTATCACACAGTTTCAACACTTAGTGTGATTAACTAAGAAATGTTATAGATTGAAGTTAAATGACTTTCAACATTTTAGAACTCACTTATATGGACGTCGAGCATATATTGAGTTAATTTTTTAATGTTAAAGAAATTTCACTTAATATTATATATATAAAAGCATAATTAATTTCCCAAAGAAAGTTTAAAATATCACTTATTAATATTTGGTTGACTTATCAAAACTACATACATTAGGATCATCAGTCAAAAGGTAAGTGTTTTATTACAAGCAACTTGGTTTGTGAGAAGACTCAGAGTCAGATCTAGATCTAATTTCCATATCTGGCACTTGAAACTTGTACATACTTGGGTGAGTTATTAATATCCATGAGACCTAGTTTCCTCATTTATAAAATGGTCATGGTGATATTGAGGTGAGAAAGTTATGATGAGATTCAATTAGTAGCTCTATGTGAAAGGGTCTCACCCAGTGCTTGATACAGAGTAGATATTCAATAGATCCTACTTTATTATGATGATTATTCTTATCATTATTTCATATATAAATTCAAAAATATGGCAAAAATGCCTTATCATCTGGGATTTCTTACTGTTAATTTGTGAAATGTAATCTGGAGGCCATCTGAGTTGCTCATGGCCTGGTTGTACCATATATCTAAACCCAATAGCTATCTATGTATAAGACATTCACGTTGTGCTCTAGAGTATGTTTAATATAATGAAATAATAAATATCTGTAATGTCAGGAAAGCTCTATTTAAGAGGTCATGAGTGAAGCTTGACGTTCGATGATACCAGTCTGTTTTCTCCCCTAGCTGAATTTAAATGTCAGCCAGGCCGGTTTCAGTGTGGCACTGGGCTCTGTGCTCTGCCTGCTTTCATCTGTGATGGAGAGAACGACTGTGGAGACAATTCTGATGAACTCAACTGTGGTAGGTGATTAAATTCTTAACCAAGGAACAGAAATCTAATTATTACCTGATTTTGTCTGCACTGATTTATACAGACACAGTTTCAGCACAGATTTTGTTGTTCTTCTTTCTCTCTTTTAGACACACATGTCTGCCTGTCAGGTCAGTTCAAGTGTACAAAGAACCAAAAATGTATCCCAGCAAACCTCAGGTGTAATGGACAAGATGACTGTGGGGACGAGGAAGATGAAAGAGACTGTCGTAAGTCACCTCAGAATGTTCCATCTTGTCTTACTCGAATCTCAACTGACATTGGTCTAAAATTTTTTGTTGTGTACCATACATCCACATAGTGTAGAAAAACATAACACCAATTATGGGCATATACTTCCAAATCGGTACCTTTGGGGATGGGTTACTTAAGAAGCTCTCTATAAAGGATATAGAGAAAATTAAAACATGGGTGGTCTTTACTTAAATAGCTATGTGGAGGTTATGGCAAACCTGAAACAACATGCATTCATTCACATCATCCTTAAGGGAAGAAGCAAAATCAACATTACAGGTGACTGTGGTGTTTTATTCATAAATTGATTTTTTTTTTTTGCCCACATTAAGCAGCTACAGGTATTTTTCTTCTATTGATTAATCAGTTACTTGAAATCAACTCCATTAATTAGATTGTTTTTCCCCCATAAAATACATGTTGAATATATGATGAGAAAATCTGAGCAAAAGGATCTACAAAATAATTTGTTAAAAACCGTAGATAATACTCTATATAATGTATCTTTGCAAGCTACTTCAAGAAACAACAGTAAAATATGTTCTACTCTTTTCCCTCTTTTTCCCATCCCCCACCAAAAATCAAACTCGGTTAAATGGAAGGCAAAACAGTTTCCGTCGTATACATATATGCACAGAGGCAGACAGGTGCGCGCACGCGCGCGCGCACACACACACACACACACACACACACACACACACACAGAATCGGAACAATAAAGTACCTGTCAAGTTTCAGGGTCTCAACAGAACCACTGTCAACATTTCTGTCTTGCTGTAGTTTTATTTTATTCCCCTAAAACTTTTATCAGTAAATAATGTGCAGTCACCCAGCAATTTGATTGAGATGGTGCATTCAGAATAAAGTCACTACCACTTCTTTATGGTTAGTCATTCTAAGAGCTGATCCATTAAACTGACTAGGATTTGCGATGCAGTTTACACTCTAATTCCCATGTTCGCCTCTTCCCTCAAAAACCCAACACGACTAGAGATTTTGAGGAGTTTGATGGTTTTTATTTCCTTATTCACCAATATCTTCTGATTTTAGTCTTTTTCTATTTATAGAAATGCATATGTATAAATTCTTCCATTTATTTGGTAAAATTATTCTGAAAGGCTCTGAATTCTTTATTTTTAAAATTAATTTTGAAATATAGCTAATCAAGGTGGGCTTGTTTTGAGAACTCTGATTTTTATCAAATGTATCATTGCAGAAATAGGTTTTATTTATTTCTACCAGAAAGAATATTTGGAATATATCATAGATAATGAAAGTTAAAACTCTTCACCTTCAGAGCTTTATTAATTAAAAGATAATACATTTCCAGTTGACTGTCTTAAGCAGTTGTTTGTCTAATTGTTTTTTAGATAAAATGTCTGTTCTTGTTCAAAGCTACATTTTAATAGATGTTTTTCTCTTAAGCTGAAAACAGCTGTTCTCCAGACTATTTCCAATGTAAAACTACTAAACATTGCATTTCCAAGCTGTGGGTTTGTGATGAGGATCCAGACTGTGCAGACGCATCAGATGAGGCCAACTGTGGTGAGTGTTTTGTGACCCTGCATCATACCTACTGTGTTTGTGTCATCTGACATAGCCACAGTGAAAGGAATTTGAACACAATTCTGGTGAAACTAAGGTCTCACATGAGAAAATTTTGTCTCTGCGTTCACAGAGTCTTAGTAACCTCAGGTGAGCTATTTTATAAAAAACAATCTCAGGTTAGCTATTTTTACCCATAGAAGGGTAAGGCAGAGGAGTAATATTGCTGAAAATGACTCAACACTACTTCTAAAAGGATGGATTTAAAAGGTAGGCTAAACTATCACCTTCTTGTATTAAAGTATGCACATGGTATTAATATTTAATTAATAGAAACAATGAGACATTATCTTTGCATTGTTCCAGACTTTATTTATTTTGCTTAAATACATATGATTTTCCATTCATTCAATGATTACTGGTTATTCTTAAACATGGTGAAAGGAAGGGAAAAGATAATAAAAGTATCTTTTCTGTCTTAATAGATGACAAGGATTACTTAAGTTAGCATTTGTTTCTGAAACATTTATCTTTTCACTTAAAATCAGTTCTTTCATTTACAAGAATTAGTCCTTAATTAACATTGCAGAAATGGAGAACATATTCGTTTTGTTTAATGCATTTCATTCTATCTTGAAAATGTCAACAGGAAGACAGAAATGAAGAGTAGTTGTCATCTGTAATTCATTTTATCAACATTTATTAAACACTAATAGAGACTATTTTGTAGGTGAATACACCAAACTTGGCATTGTTGGGGAAGCAAAAAAATACATAATCTAGTAATTGATTAAGAAAAGCAAAGTTTGGGCGCCCCGGTGGCTCAGTCAGTTAAGCATCCAATTCTTGATTTCGGCTCAGGTCATGACAACCCTGAGGCTCTGCACTGGCCATGGAGCCTGCTTGGAATTTTCTCTCTGCTTCTCCCTCTGCCCCTCCCCAACCTTCTAAAAAAAAAAAAAGAAAGAAAGAAAGAAAGAAAGAAAGAAAGAAAGAAAGAAAGAAAGAAAGAAAGAAAGAAAGAAAGAAGAAAGGTAAATTTTATTCAAACAATATAGGACTTCCAGGTTTGGTAGACAAAATTGTGTTAAATGCAACTGCTATCTTCCACACTGCTCTTGGTTAACTCTTCTGAGAAAAAAAAAAGGAAATAATGAAAAACCTTTATGTTCTCTGAAATTCCATTTTTACTGAACAACATTCATGAGTTATATATGTAATAATTGACATTCATGTGTCTCTAAGTGTTTTTCCTGATGTCTTCCATATGACTATGTCTTCGGAACATGAAACCAAAACAACTTATCACAGTATCTTGAAACCCCATTTACCACTTTGTGAAACTCATAAGCAGTTCATAGAGCCTCAAAGTACAGTCATCAGTGATTTGTTTGTAACAATTATTAAGGACTTTTGCAGACTAGTTTATATATATATTATTGGCAAGTTTGCTCTGTTGTCTTTAGTATTTTTTGTTTACCAAAGCAAAAATGGAATAATGACATGTTAGCTATATGAATATTTTTTCTGGACTATCTATAATTTTTTCTTTAATTTGTTGTGATTTAACTGTTGTGGTGGATTATATTATTCAAACTGATCATTATTGACCATTGTAATAACAATAATTCCTAATATTTATTTGTGTTTGCTATATGGCCCAGGAAATGTGTTAAAGGCTTTATATTCATTATCTCATGTAATCTCTTTACTATCCTTACTTTATTGATTTCGTGAAAGAGTCCCAGGGAGGTTACATAATTTACCCAAACTTTCATGGCTAGCAGGTGGTGGAACTGGGACTTGAATCCAGAATTATTTCACACTATTCCACACACTCTGTGAACATAGTATAAAGCCACCTCATTCTCTTTTTTTAAAGGTTTTATTTAGGGGCACCTGGCTGACTCAGTAGGTTAAACGTCTGCCTTCAGCTCGGGTCATAATCCTGTGGTCCTGGGATCGAGTACCGCATTGGGCTCTCTGCTCAATGGGGAGCCTGCTTCTCTCTCTCCCTCTGCCATTCCCCCTGCTCGTGCTCTCTCTCTCTCACACACACAAACACAAAAATAAATAAATTAAATCTTTAAAAGAATAAAGATTTTATATATTTATTAGAGAGAGGGAGAGAGAGAGAGGGCTCATGTGTGCACACTCACGTGCACCAATGGAAGGGTATGGGGGAGGGGAGAAGGGTGGGAGAGGGACAAGCTGACTCTGTGTCCAGTGCAGAGTCCCACACGGGATCCCAAGATCATGACCCCTGCTGAAACCAAGAGTCAGACACAACTGACTAAGTCACCAGGTGCCCCTAGAGGCACCTCATTCTTTATGTGTAAAGAGAAAAATATTTAAATGTTTTCTGTTATAAAGTGATATAGAATTCTCCTGGCCATAGTCATTGTTATAAGTTCCTGACCAGTACACAAATACATACATACCTACAGTAAGAGGAAGAGAAGAGGCGGGAAGGTTGCATCTGATTTGCCTTAGACCCACTATAAAATTTTATTGTGGGCAGACACTAATTTAATTTAAAAAAAAACAACTTTTTAAAAAAGATTTTATTTATTTATTTCTTTGTGTATTTATTTATTTATCTAGAGTGAGAGAGAGAGAGTGTGCCAGCTGGGGGTGGGTGGGGAGAGGCAAGAGAGAGAGAGAATCCCAAGCAGACTCTGCATTAAGCCCAATCCATTCGCACTAACCATGGAGCCTGATCTGGGCTCCATCTCCGAGCCCTGAGATCACGACCTGAGGCGAAATCAAGAGTCAAATACTTGACGGAATGAGTTTTTCAGGTGACCCAATTTAAAAAAAATTTCTAGGGCGCCTGGGTGGCTCAGTCGTTAAGCGTCTGCCTTCGGCTCAGGTCATGATCCCAGGGTTCTGGGATCGAGTCCCACATCGCGCTCCGGGCGGGAGGCCCGCTTCTCCCTCTCCCACTCCCCCTGCTTGTGTTCCTGCTCTCGCTGTCTCTCTCTGTCAAATAAATAAATAAAATCTTTAAAATAAATAAATAAATAAATAAATAAATAGAATTTCTATATTACATTTTAGTATAGCATTTCTCAATCTTTATTCTTGATGGGCTAAAAAACTACCTCCTTCCCCTTTCTTTTGTCTTCAGTAAATGTAGAAATGCCGTGTATTTTTACTAAGTCTGTTAACACCTTTGTGGGATAGTTCACCTTTTGATACTTCCATTGAGTGGGGGAAAAAAAAAAAAAAACACTTCTTAAAGATGAACCCTATCAAACTAAGGCCTTATTATTTGAATCTGAGTTATATGTGTCTTTGTGGGAATGGACTTTGCCTAGAATAGGAGGTAAATTTCACTATTTCTCATGTTGAGTGTCCTCGGGGCCTCACAAGATGTTGAGTAGATTTGCATGAAGTGCTATCAAGTGACTGCCCTATTCTCTATTACAAAACCTCAATATGCAACTCATTTTCATTGTAGTCACTATACACTTCTACAGTTTCTTAGTCTGCTGTTAAACTTAGGGGCAAATCCTGTTTTACTCTTGGAGGTCACTTAGCTCTTACATCTTATTTCTCAGCAGTAATTTACCTACAGCAATTTATCTACAATTTTAGATCTAATTGGCTTCTGTCAATTTTAAAGTTCTAAAATTGTAATTTGTTCTACCTTGACATATACTTAATGAAATTTTTTTTCCTTTAAATTGTATAAATAATACCAGTGTAGGAGGTGGGGTCACTGAGACACTATGGAAAAACCTGACAAAATAGAGCAGAATAACTTGCAAACAAACAAAATACACATGTAGTACAGGGGATTAAAAAATGCTTTAATGTATAAATATTTTTTAAATTAATTTTTATATTTACTGGAATACCATGTTTATTGAATTCTGTCCAGTGTAATTCTTGAGTTCTTGCAGTTCTTGCAGATTTAGCAACTAAATTCAATACGTGTAAACATTTTATGTTAATCTAGAATTTAAGGAGGCCTCAAAACCACTTTGAATAGATGTAAATTAAAGGTAGTTTAGGAGTCTTTCTCCAATAGTTTAGTCTGGTGAGAATGGATACAAATTTTAAATTGAATTACATATTTTCCCATCTTATTACACATAGTTTTTGAGATGGCTAAATTTATGAATCTGTAAAAACTGCATTTGGCACATTTGAATTTAAATTCATAAATATTTTAAAAACATCTTTTAGCTCTATTTCTATGCAAGTAAAGATTTAAATGTATGCTATACTCATATTTATGACAAGATAGGTTTGACTTTGTTTTGTGAGTTGTTAATAGTTGTTATAAAATTACTTATTTTTGCTTGAAGGTGTTTACTCTTTCTTTACTAGATGCCCAGAGGGAAATAAGCTTTATAAAATGTAGATCTTGGGCGCCTGGGTGGCTCAGATGGTTAAGCGTCTGCCTTCGGCTCAGGTCATGATCCCAGGGTCCTGGGATCGAGTCCCACATCGGGCTCCCTGCTCCTTGGGAGCCTGCTTCTCCCTCTGCTTCTCTCTCTCTCTCTCTCCCTCTGTCTCCCTCTGTCTCTCATGAATAAATAAATAAAATCTTTAAAAAAATGTAGATCTTACCTTTTATTAAATTATAGGTTTTGACTCTTCTTGGAAGGCTGCTCTACTACTTCCTACAATGTTGGACAAACACCAGATTTGAATGCCTGATCAAAATATATGCAATACCTCAACTGTAGTAGCTCCAGGATTTTCACTCCAAATTTCAAATTTCTCCACCTTCTGCCTGCCATTTTCCATTTTAGGAAGGAAATGCAGATTTGGGATTTGACAAATCTGTAGTGGATTCTTGCTTCTACCTTGTAATCAGAGTTGGAACTTTTCTATAATTTGACTCTTACAAGATGATATCAGAATCCATGTCTTTTTACTAAGTCCTCTGTCCCCAGTTTATAGTTTACCTTCTCTGTTCCCTAGGCATCTGTGTCACATTCCTTTCGTCAGTTATTCCCCTTGGGCTTTCCTGGTCAGCTCCACACTCACATTACAGTTCTCTGGAATCCACTGTCTGCTCTATCATATTGCTCTTTTCTGTGACCATGTTTCCTGCTTTCTTTTTTGCCGTCCCTTCACCTTATCTAGAATCCTTGATAATTCTTGGTTCAGCACCATTTGCTGCCTTTGAGCAGTCTTGGTTTATAACCTGCTGCTTGGCGAATTATCTCAAAATAAGGTGCTAGCTATAATCACACCAGCTAGAGCTTATAAGAGGATCTTGAGTTTCCTACAGTAGCATTGTAGTTTCTGCAGCCTGGTTTGCCAACATGATACTGAACACATTCAAACTAAAAGATAGAAGTGATCAATATGTGCTTTAATTCTCCCCTAAATCTCTGATGAGGAAATCTGAATTAGTCTACTTAATCTATAAGAATAGAAGAAACAGATGTTTTAGAGTTAAAGCAAGTGCATATATAATTATAAAATACTTCTACCATACAGACTTGTACAGGAAGTTATATAGTAAGCAATTACCATTTTTAATAGATTTTAATATTTGGCCTAAGGTATCTCTTTTAAAACATTCAGACCCCTACAATAACATATAAAGTCCACCTCTTTCTTCTCCCCTTCCCTTCTTCTGAAGTGGTTGTGTATCATTCACATGCTTGTTTGTTTTTTTTTCACTTGTACAAATATTTGTATGTATTCATTAATATATATGTAATAGTTAATAGTATCTTAAAAATTTACATAAATACTGTTATCTTTTCAGTATTAAATTGAAGCTTGACATTTTCTAGTGGTCTAGTGTATAAATGTGAATAACACATTTTCATACTGAAGGTTATTTTTACATGTTACAATTATTACATATTCATGGGCAAATAAAGCACAAAATATTTCATACAATCTGAGCTATAGACACCATGAAGTCTCAGTTCCCTACTCAGATGCTCTGATTGTCAACTTGCCTGAAAGTTTATTTAAAGCTGTTGTGACAACATCCAGAGGCAGGAATCTGTTAGCCCTGTGGTCAATATCAGGGTAAATTATATGCAGCATGGAGGGCCTGGAATGAGTCTGAACAGAGAAACTCCGATATCGATGGCTATAACTACAGTAGAATAATTCATGATATTTGAAGTTAGTTATTTTCAAAATATTTATTTACTTGCACTTAGAATAGCATGCAGCAGATGTTAGTCCCCTGATTTCAAGACCATCCATGGGAGAAAGTACTGTGTTCCTCATATACGCAAGAAAAGATGATGTCCTAAATTCTGTACCTTGGAAAACAATTCATTTACATGCATTTAGTTAAGGTATCTGTTTAGTGTTTTTAATCAATGTTTCCTGAATTTAAATGTAGGTTAGAAATTGCTGTATTGTATTTTGGTTAGCAAACAAATTATGTGAACATTCTAAAGCACCTCTTCCCTGCTGTGTGGCTGTCCCTTTTGTGTGGGGGCAGAAGGAAGGGTCTCTTGTTGAGGGAGGCTGCTGGGAGCCAGGTTTTAAATTTTCTAACACATGGCATCATGATATCTCTGCTACTTAACATGGTGGGATTATATACCTTTACGTTAGTGGGTGGAGAGGAGAAAGGGCCTCCTTTCTGATTGGTCTGACCTCTGATTGGTCTTTGCTGCCTGATTGGTCAGATCTGCACCTCAACCGCGCCCTGTGCTGTGGAGCCCTGGCATTACAGCCCACGGCCAAAGTGTAGGCTTGGCTGTGTCCCTCCAAGTCTCCCTTTCTGGGGAGCTGCAAACTGATCTTAAGTTTCTACTGTTAAATGAAAGCTCTTGAGCTAAGACATCCAGGGACACATTATCCTGAAAATCTGCCGGCCTTGTGAGGAGCCAGAAATAGGGTCTCACGCTTATCTCTCTAGCTAGTACTCACTTTTAATGTCATAGAGTCGCCCCTGAGTGTTACTGACTGTGTTAGGTACCTGATACTAGATGTTTCTCCTGGAAGCTTCGCATCGTTTTGAGATATATTTGGGGCATGGTAACACTTATTTTCTCAGTAGTCTTGGCCTGTCCCATATCATTCTGGATACCGCTCCTATGTTCTGAGGATGTGTACAGCTGCACTCTCCACACAACCTGTGTGTGTGTGTGGGTGGGTGTTTTATTTTGCATTTTTAGAGAATCAAATATACTTGGTGAAGGATGAGAGGAGCAGTATAACAAAAATGAACTTTTTCTTCTCACAATCTCTCAGGATCCAGAAGTGGGCATTTACTTTCTCTACCTACCTAAAAGAAACTTCTACATCATATATCTTATCATTGTTGAGGTGGCACTTGTCTACTCCACTCCTTACCCTGGCAAAACAGCTGTGGAACAATACAATTTGTGAGGGAGAGAAATGAAAACCACATTGCTTTACAGTTTTAGAAGATGTTTTAATCTTACACTAATATGACCCCAGATGATTTGTAAAATAACACCTAACAACAATCTCATAGAATCACTATCTCAGAATATATTTTAGACATACTGCTTGGTATGTGTTACTGGAGTCTGTGTAGTTTATACTCAATTTAATGCTAATACATTTTATTTTATAATCGTGTAGCTCTATATTGCTACCTTAAAAACATAATGTGGACAAATGTCATCACCTTTCTTTTTAAATAGAAGCTTTTTAAATATGATTCAACTCCTGGTACATTTCTGAAGTTTTAAAGTATTTGCCCTGAAAATAAATGTATGTTCTGAAAAAGTGGGGTAATCTGGAGAGCTTATTTTCTGAGCAAAGAAGCTTCTGTTAATTCACTAGGATATATTTTTATACTAGTATTATATTTTATGGTAAATTTTTTGATGTATCATATGTCTTGCTGTCATCCATCTATTTGTTTGTTTGGCAAAATTCTATCTTTTATCCATTTTCAGTCAATGATATTTGTGTTTGAGTATCTCTCTCTCTCTCTTTCTTTGTATGTGTATGAGAAAGATAAAGAAAGGGAAATATAGCCTCTTTGGCACTGAAATGTTTTGGTTTTATATAGCCCTCGAAGTAAAGCCTATCCGTATGAATGGGGCCAGGAAATGGCCGTCTAGTATTTATATGAAGAAATGAATGACCTACCTCTGTATACTTTAAAAATCTAAGTAGAAAACATTTAGTCTTTTTATAACTTGTGTTCAGTAACTTCCAGGCATTCACTATCTCTCTATCAAAGGGATGTGCAATTATTTGGTGATGTTATTTTATTTTGTTTGTCCTTCTTAGTAATAAGAGGAAATTGTGAGATTTAACTTTTGTTCCACAAAGCACAATGAGTCAGGAGGCGTGCCAAATATTGTAGATTCTAGATTGATCTGTAGTAAAGGCCATGAAAGGAAATAGCTTTTTGCCCAGTGAGGTTTATAATTGATTTGTAAAGGAAAGAGCTACATATTTGTTTTAATAAGAATTGTGTTGATGCAGTTGATATTTTTTTAAGGAAATTGAGTCAGTAATTTAGCATTCTGTAATACTTTTGTTTGAAAAACTTCATCCTTGTTATACTGCTCCTCTCATCCTTCACCAAGTATATTTTATTCTCTAAAAATGCAAAAAAACACACACACACACACACACACACACACACACACACACACAAAGCTAGTTGGAGATTTATAGCAGAATGTGGGAAAAATAAGTATTAGATACTTTATAAAAATGCTTAAGAAATATAAAACTTTAAAACAGTAACTTTTTATCTACCCTTGGAAGAAAATTATTTGTACTTGTTTTGGTTTACAAGATTCTGTAAAATATCGTTTGGGCTGGTGATTTCCTTAAAGAACATTGTTGCCATTTTATCTTCAGGGGTTATTCAGTGTGGCTTAGTACCATGTTTATATGATTATATTATATATTAGTGAGTGAAAATAAATAGAATGTAAGACTGCAGTGCTTTTTCTCAATACCAATAATATAGGTAATGCATCTACGTATAGAAAATATTATTGTTTACACTTTAAAAAATAGTTCTGATTGTGTTTCCTGGGTGCCTCACTCAGTTAAGCATCTGAGTTTTGGTTTCCACCGAGTCATGATCTCAGGGTCTGGAGATTAAGCCTGGCATAGGGCTCTGTGCTCAACGGGGAGTCTGCTTGAGATTCTCTCTCTCTCCCTCTGTCTCTTCCCTTGCTAGTGTGCTCTCTCTCAAATAAATAAATAAATAAATAAATAAATAAATAAATAAAAGGAAAATGCTGATAGCTTCTTTCAACTGGGTAGAGGACTAATCATCTTATTCAAATAACCAGCCTGGGGCTCCTGGGTGGCTCAGTCATTAAGCATCCACCTTCAGCTCAGGTCATGATCCCAGGGTCCTGGGATCAAGCCTGGCACCAGGCTCCCTGCTCTGCGGGAGGCCTTCTTCTCCCTCTCCCACTCCCCCACTTGTGTTCCTGCTCTCACTATATTTCTTTCTCTGCCGAATGAATAAATAAAATCTTAAAAAGAAAAAAAAACAAATAACCAGCTTATAAAAAGATGATGTGTGTATTCAAAGCAATTAGGTTGTCACTTCAGTTTCTGTTCTGTATTCATAAATTGTAGTAAGAAACCTTGAAACATCATTTTTGATCTTTTAATTGGACATCTAATTAGTAGAATTTATAGAATATTTTTGAAGATTTTATAAGAATATATATTACATATACATAGTGCTATATATTATGTATTAGAAAGGTTATAAAGCTTAATAACTTAGTTTCTTGATACTTAATTTCTGAGAACAGATTCAAAATATACAGATTTTTAAATTGCTATTTTAAAAAACAATGTCATTTCAGAATTCTTAATCTCAGGAGACAAACTGAGGGTTGCTGGATTGGTGGAGGGGTAGGAAGGATGGGGTGGCTGGGTAATAAACATTGGGGACGATATGTGCTATGGTTAGCACTGTGAAGTGTGTAAGACTGTTGAATCACAGACCTGTACCTCTGAAACAAATAATACATTACATGTTTTAGAAAAAGAAGATAGTAGGAAGGGAAAAATGAAGTTGGGGACATTGGAGGGGGAGAGGAACCATGAGAGACTATGGACTCTGAGAAACAAACTGAGGGTTCTAGAGGGAGGGGGTGGGGGGGTAGGTTAACCTGGTGATGGGTGTTAAAGAGGGCACATACTGAATGGAGCACTGGGTGTTATATGCAAACAATGAATCATGGAACACTACATCAAAAACTAATGATATTATGTATGATGATTAACATCACATAATAAAATAAACAAAAAGTCAAAAACAAAACAAACAAAACAAGAAAAAATAAAAAGGAACATAATAGATATTAAAATAAAACGACAAGGGGTGTCTAGATGCCTCAATCAGTTAAGCTTCTGACTCTTGATTTCCACTCAGATAATGATCTCAGGGTCCGGATCTCAGGGTCCTGTGATCAAGTACCACATCAAGCTATGCACTTAGCAGGGAGTCTGCTTCTCTCCCTCTCCCTCTGCCCCTCTCCCCACTCATGCAGGAGCTCTCCCTCTCTAAAATAAATAAATAAATAAATCTTTCAGAAAATATATTAAAAATATGGATAGGAGGAAGGAAGATGGCAGAGAGGTAGGAGACCTAGATTTTGTTTGGTCCCAGGAATGCCGCTGGATAGGGATCAAAAAATTCTAAACACCTACGAACTCAACAGGAGGTAAAAGAAAAGAACAGCAACAACTCTCTAAACAAAAAAGCGACCACCTTCTGGAAGACGAAATGACTAGATGGAAAAAAATCACCTCAAAAAAAAGAACAAGAAAAAAAAAGAACAAGAGGCAGTACCGACTGCCAGGGACCTAATCAATATGGACATTAGTAAGATGTAGGAACTAGAGTTCAGAATGAGGATTTTAAAGATACTAGCTGGGCTTGAAAAAAGCATGGAAGATATTAGAGAAACACTTTCAAGAGAAATAAAAGAACTAAAATCTAACCAAGTCGAAATCAAAAAGGCTATTAATGAGGTGCAATAAAAAATGGAGGCTCTAACAGCTAGGATAAATGAGGCAGAAGAGAGAATTAGTGATTTATAAGCCCAAATGATGGAAAATAAAGAAGCTGAGATAAAGAAAGATAAACAACTACTGGATCAAAAGGACAGAATTTGAGAGATAAGTGATACCATAAGACAAAACAATATTAGAATAATTGGGATTCCAGAAGAAGAAGAAAGAGAGAGAGGGGCAGAGGTATATTGGAGCAAATTATAGCAGAGAATTTCCCTAATGTGGGGAAGGAAACAGGCATCAAAATCCAGGAGGCACAGAGAACCCCCCCTCAAAATCAATAAAAATAGGTCAACACCCTGACATCTAATAGTAAAACTTATGAGTCTCAGAAATAAAGAGAAAATCCTGAAAGCAGCTAAGGCCAAGAGATCTGTAACCTACAATGGTAGAAACATTACATTGGCAACAGACCTATCCACAGACACCTGGCAGGCCAGAAATGACTGGCATGATATATTCAGCACTAAATGAGAAAATATGCAGCCAAGAATACTATATCTAGCTAAACTGTCATTGAAAATAGAAGGAGAGATAAAAGCTTCCAGGACAAACAAAACTAAAGGAATTTGCAACCATGAAAGCAGCCCTACAAGAAATATTGAAAGGGGTCCTCTAAGCAAAGAGAGAGCCTAAAGTAACATAGGCCAGAAAGGAACA
>NW_027397064.1:86710003-86715204 GCF_003265705.2 Callorhinus ursinus
GAAATTGAGGAAGAATTTAAAAAATTCATGGACACCAATGAAAATGAAAACACAACTGTTCAAAATCTTTGGGATGCAGCAAAGGCAGCCCTAAGAGGAAAGTATATAGCAATACAAGCCTATCTCAAGAAACAAGAAAGATCGCAAATACACAACCTAACCCTACACCTAAAGGAGCTGGGGAAAGAACAGAAAATAAAGCCTAAACCCAGCAGGAGAAGAGAAATAAGAAAGCTCAGAGCAGAAATCAATGAAATAGAAACCAAAAGAACAGGAGAACAGATCAACGAAACTAGAAGCTGGTTCTTTGAAAGAATTAACAAGATTGATAAACCCCTGGCCAGACGTATCAAAAGAAAAGAGACATGACCCAAATAAATAAAATAGGGATGAAAGAGGAGAGATCACATCCAACACCAAAGAAATACAAACAATTATAAGAACATATTATGAGCAAATATATGCCAGCAAATTCGATAACCTGGAAGAAATGGATGCATTCCTAGAGAAGTAACTGAGCCAGGAGGAAATAGAAAACCTGAACAGACCTATAACCGGTAAGGAAATTGAAGCAGTCATCAAAGATCTCCCAACAAACAAAAGCCCAGGGCCAGATGGTTTCCCAGGGGAATTCTACCAAACATTTAAAGAAGAGTTAATATCTCTTCTGAAACTGTTCCAAAAAATAGAAATGGAAGGAAAATTTCCAAACTCGTTTTATGAGGCCACCATTACCTTGATCCCCAAACCAGACAAAGACTCCATCGGAAAGGAGAAATACAGACCAATATCTTTGATGAACATGGATGCAAAAATTCTCACCAAAATACTAGCCAATAGGATCCAACAGTACATTAAAAGCATTATTCACCAGAACCAAGTGGGATTTATCCCAGGGCTGCAAGGTTGGTTCAACAGCCACAAATCAATCCATGTGATACAGTACATTAACAAAAGAAAGAACAAGAATCATATGACCCTCTCAATAGATGCAGAAAAAGCATTTGACAAAGGACGGCATCCTCCCTTGATCAAAACTCTTTAGAGTATAGGCATAGAGGTTACATACCTCAATATTATAAAAGCCATCTATGAAAAACCCGCAGCGAATATCATTCTCAATGGGGAAAAATTGAGAGCTTTCCCCCTAAGGTCAGGAACACAGCAGGGATTTCCACTATCACCACTGCCATTTTACATAGTATTAGAAGTCCTAGCCACAG
Source organism: Callorhinus ursinus (assembly GCF_003265705.2). Lineage (NCBI taxonomy): Eukaryota > Metazoa > Chordata > Mammalia > Carnivora > Otariidae > Callorhinus > Callorhinus ursinus. Next base: position 86,711,227 of record NW_027397064.1, read on the forward strand.
CAATCAGACAACAAAAAGAAATCAAAGGCATCCAAATCGGCAAGGAAGAAGTCAAATTCTCACTGTTTGCAGATGATATGATACTTCATGTGGAAAACCCAAAAGAATCCACCCCAAAACTGCTAGAACTCATATAGGAATTCAGGAAAGTGGTAGGATAGAATTTCAATGCAGAGAAATCAGTGGCATTCCTATACACCAACAGCAAGACAGAAGAAAGAGAACTTAAGGAGTTGATCCCATTTACAATTGCACCTGAAACCACAAGATACCTAGGAATAAATCTAACCAAAGAGACAAAGAATCTGTACTCCAAAAACTATAAAATACTCATCAAAGAAACTGAGGAAGACACAAAGAAAGGAAAAACGTTCCATGCTCATGGATTTGAAGAACAAATATTGTGAAGATGTCAATGCTACCTAGAGCAATCTACACATTCAATGCAATCTCTATCAAAATACCATCCACTTTTTTCAAAGAAATGGAACAAATAATCCTAAAATTTGTATGGAACCGGAAAAGACCCTGAATAGCCAGAGGAATGTTGCAAAAGAAAAGCAAAGCTGGTGGCATCACAATTCCAGACTTTTAGCTTTATTACAAAGCTGTCATCATCAAGGAAGTATGGTACTGGCACAAAAACAGACACATAGATCAATGGAACAGAATAGAGAGCCCAGAAATGGACCCTCAACTCTATGGTCAACTCATCTTTGACAATGCAGGAAAGAATGTCCAATGGCAAAAAGGCAGTCTCTTCAACAAATGGTGTTGGGAAAATTGGACAGCCACATGCAGAAGAATGAAACTGGACCATTTCCTTACACCGCACACAAAAATAGACTCAAAATGGTTTAAAGACCTAAATGTGAGTCAGGAGTCCATCAAAATCCTAAAGGAGAACACAGGCAGCAACTTCTTCTTAGAAACATCACCAAAAGCAAAGGAGCAAGGGCAAAAATGAACTATTGGGACTTCATCAAGATATTAAAGGTTTTGCACGGCAAAAGAAACAGTCCACAAAACCAAAAGACAACTGACAGAATGGGAGAAGATATTTGCAAATGACATATCAGATAGAGGGCTAGGATCCAAAATCTATAAAAACTTATCAAACTCAACACCCAAAGAACAAATGATCCAATCAAGAAATGGGCAGAAGACATGAACAGACATTTTTCCAAAGAAGACATCCAAATGGCCAACAGACACATGAAAAAGTGCTCAACATCGCTCGGCATCAGGGAAATCCAAATCAAAACCTCAATGAGATACCACCTCACACCAGTCTGAATGGCTAAAATTAACAATTCAGGAAACGACAGATGTTGGCTGGGATGCGGAGTTAGGGGAACCCTCCTACACTTTTGGTGGGAACGCAAGCTGATGCAGCCACTCTGGAAAACAGTATGGAGGTTCCTCAAAAAGTTGACAATAGAGCTACCATACGATCCAGCAATTGCACTCCTGGTTATTTACCCCAAAAATACAAATGTAGTGATCCGAAAGGGTATGTGCACCCCAATGTTTATAGCAGCAATGTCCACAATAGCCAAACTGTGGAAAGAGCCAAGGTGTCCATCGACAGATGAATGGATAAAGAGGTGGTATATATATACACAATGGAATATTATGCAGCCATCAAAAGGAATGAAATCTTGCCATTTGCAATGACGTGGTTGGAACTGGAGGGTATTGTGCTGAGCGAAATAAGTCAATCAAAGGAAGACATGTATCCTATGACCTCACTGATATGGAGAATTCTTAATCTTGGGAAATAAACTGAGGTTTGCTGGAGTGGTGGGAGGTGGGAGGGATGGGGTGGCTGGGTGATAGACACTGGGGAGGGTACATGCTATGGTGAGAGCTGTGAATTGTGTAAGACTGTTGAATCACACACATGTACCTCTGAAACAAATAATATATGTTAAAAAAATAAAAAAAAAGCAGGAAGAAAAGAATGAAGTGAGGGAAATCGGAGGGGGAGACGAACCATGAGAGACTATGGACTCTGAGAAAGAAACTGAAGGTTCTAGAGGGGATAGGGGTGGGAGGATGGGTTAGCCTGGTGATGGGTATTAAAAAGGGCACATTCTGCGTGGAACACTGGGTGTTATACACAAACAATGAATCATGGAACACTATTCAAAAACTAATGATGTAATGTATGATGATTAACATAATATAATAATAAAAAAATTTAAAAAATAAAATGACCATCCATAAAAAATAAAGTAAACTTAATTTTGTGCTTATATGTTAAAATCAGCTTGAGGATCCAAGTAGTATCAGATTTTGTTTGCAAAACGACTATCCATTTTTACCCATTAATATTTTAGGACATAATATATTAATGAGACTAAAAAAACCTATTTTAGAATTATTGTACCATTTATTAGCTTTGTAATCTTTGTGGACAGATGTAAAGATGATGATTCTGATAGTCATACTTATACTCTGAGCAGTCTTAGATTCAATGCCTAGGATGCAATTCTCTTGGCTGGAGTTTTCATGTTAATTGGGCACTATTTATATATGGTTCCTTGTTTTATGTTCATGTAGGAAATAATGGATGTGGAGAGAGAGGTGATGTAGGATTTATTTTGAGATAATGAACTCTGTTACCTCTACTTTTTTTTAAGATTAATTAATTTATTTTAAAAAGATTTATTTATTTATGAGAGAGAGCACCCAGAGGGAGAGGGAGAAGCAGACTCCCCGCTGAGCAGGGAGCCCAATGTGGCGCTCAATCTCAGGACCCTGAGATCATGACCTGAGCTGAAGGCAGATGTTTAACAGACTGAGCCAGGTGGCCCCTGGCAGAAATTTCTTATATGACTTAACATATACAGCTTGATATCCCCCATTCTGTATATGTTTTTATATTACATTTTTAAAACTCAAATATGGAATCTGTTTATATTTTAGTCTTTGTAATTACCTTCTGAATCTTAAAAACAAACATACTCAGAAAATTCAATGCATTCCTTACTGCCAATTAATCATCGTTTTACTATAAAAGGATCATACAGCTATTTTAGTTAATTATATCTGTGTTACGAGAAGTTAGACGCCTCCTATGGATATTTCTGTCTGTTTCTAAAAATTCTCCATAGATGTTAGGATGTTATATTACTTTATAAGTACCTATCCTACAAGTTCTGTGGATAAACCTAGAGTTTAGAATTAGCATATACCCAGTCCCATGATTATTACTGCTTCAAGAAGAAAATCCTTTGGCACAACTGCTCAGATCTTTAGTTTGGTCCTTGTAATGGTGAAAACCACAATATTCTTAACATAAACACACATTGAGCAGTAAAAATCCCAGTGGCTAACTCTCAGGGAGTCACAGAGGTACAGGAAACTACCTTCAGGGATCATAAAACATTTTACAAACTCCGAACTCTTGACAGTTTATTCAGTTCCTTGTCAATAAAGGACATTTCATTGAGTCAGAGAGGAGAAAAATTAGGAATTATTCACCTAAAATATAAGCAAATATATACATATTTTTCTTTCAGAATCCATCATGTCCATTTTGTAATGTCTTAATAAAAGTAATTGCAACTTATATTTTAAAATATTTTATTTTATTTTATTATTTTAATTTCAGTATAGTTAATATACAATGCTATATTAGTTTCAGGTTTACAACATAGTGATTCAATAATTCCATACACCACCCAGTGCTCATCATGACAAGTGCACTCCTTAATTCCCATCACCTTTTTCACCCATTCCCCGCCCCCCACCTCCCCTCTGGTAATCATCAGTTTGCACGTAAATGGCAAGAATCTGTTTCTTGTCTTGTCTCTCTCTCATTTTGTCTCTCTCTCTCCCTTGCTTATTTGTTCATTTCTTAAATTCCACATATGAGTGAAACCCTATGATATCTGTCTTTCTCTGACTGACTTGTTTCACTTAGCATAATACTCTCTACCTCCACCCATGTCATTGCAAATGGCAAGATTT
>NW_027397064.1:86715214-86852077 GCF_003265705.2 Callorhinus ursinus
CACACACACACACACACACACACACACACACACACACACACACACCCCATATCTTAAAATTAGTATTGGAAATATATAAAAGTTTGGTGTCACCGAGAGATATTACCAATAGGTATGGGTATTACCAATAAGAAATTTGAAAATTATGCACAAGATTCAACTTCAAGGGGCTTTCATGTCAACTCCTCTTATTCTTTGCAGAGGAAAACTAAAGTCCCTGGGTACAATTAGTTTATTCTACAACATTCTTTGGACACAATTTGTATTATTTGTTTTGTTTTTAATATTTTACTTGTATAATTAAGTTTGGTTTTTGTATCTTCATAACATTTCATTTATTTCAAAAATTATTAAACATCTTTTACATATGTTAAGTAAGCCACTATATTAGAGACTCAGGTAATTCAAAGAAGTCCAATAGGGACAATTGATAGTTTTGAAATCTTATTATGTGTTAGGCATTGTACTAAGCTTTATGTGAAATATCATTTAATCCTGACAACAATCCTATGCAAAATATACTATTATTATTCTTATTTTATAGGTAAGGGTATAGGGCTCAGAACATGTAAGTAATTTTCTTTACCCAGGTCACCTGGGTAGAAAATGATTAAGCAGATAGTTGAACTCACAGGATATATGGGTATTTGTTTGAGACCCATACACTTAACAATTACTCAACTGAATAAGCTGCCCTAAATTTACAATAAGACAAGGAATTAGGACACAGATAGAAATAATCCCAAACAAATTGTAATGGTTAAATGTCATCAGAACGAGTCCATACGCAGTTTTTCAAAGGAACTTACCGCCACTAACAATAAGTGAGTAAGATAGAAGTGGCAATAAAGGAATGTCTTAACTATAGTCAATTTTAAAACAATCATAAAACAACTAAAAGTCGGTCTGTTTTTTATTATAACCTTTTTTAATGGCTATCCCAACAATGTCAGCGATAAAACTCCCTCCCTGAAAGTATGAACCATTGATCATGACTCCAAATGAAATCTACCGGCTTGCCATAAAGGTAATAGTAAAAATAAGTACAATGAGAACAATGTCATTAAATTCTAGTTTGACTCAATTCTAGTATCAAAATCCAGCTCTCTCTTTGGAAAAGGAGAGGTTAGTGAGTGTCATAGAAGCCCTGTCTTTTCATGACCAAACTTTCATAATGAAGCAACTAGGAAGAATGAAAGAAACTTGAACAAAGCATAACTTTCATGCCAGCCAGTATGAAATCATATTATCTAACACCATATTTATATATTGTTTGAACTATGTGTTGCTTACCATCTGTCATGTGAGCCACACATTTGAAAACATTGTCCTCCTCTTGATTAACTGAAGGAATAAACATGAGTGTAGTTTTATTTTTTGATCATGCCTTTGTTCCTTTCTGCAGCTTTTCCAATAACTATATATAAATTGTACTATATATATAGTTTGTTAATATACATAATGTATATAATATACTATATATAATATGTGCTACATATAATTATATATAAGCTATGTATAGTTTATTTATATATCTTAAATTGGTTAAAATACAAGAGGCTGTTGAAAAGAAAATGATTATTCATGCTAATATTACTTACTCTTAGTATGCTTTCAAATATTTTTACTATGCAGAAGTGAAGGTCATTAACACTGCTTCGTTCCAATTTTTTTTAAACTTTAATAACAAGAAAGCATTCTCTTCTTTTTTCTAATTTTATGAAAGTTTGTAATTGACCACTGGGCATAAATTGTTTAAATTCTTTTTTGGAAGATACAGTTAAGTCTTGGCACTAAATGCTGTGTTTCTTGGCACCGAAACAGTTGCAAGAAATGAACATGTTAAAATCTCTAGTTTGCAATAGTTAAACCAAATGTGATTATATGTGAGTCTATTGACTAAAGGGATGATTGTCATCCAAGACAGCCATATGGGGTATGGGGGTGACAATGCCAACCTTAAATTCCACAGCTTTATTCATGCTATTTGGTTTTCACAGCTGGATTTTACTACTTCTTCATAGTGCAAAATTATCCATCCATTTGGTTTCATTTCTTGGCTCAATGCTGTGACTTAGTAATTTTCAGCATCTTATTGACAGATGGAAAGTGTTCCCTAAACATGTTGCTAAATTAACACGGAATGTACTTCTAAACCACAATAAAGAATGGAGCTGAAAATGTCAAGTCCACTCAGTTCCATCTAAAGCCCATGTATTGTTATAATGGAATCTTTGGATGGAAATGGTTTATTAAAGGTCATGTGGTTAAAGTACCATCTTTAATCTAAACAAATCAACAGAATACTCCTTTATGTCTAGACAAAATCCATGTACTATAAATTAAGGCTGCTTTTTTTTTCTTTTTATCCTTTCCAATAGAAATGTTGAATAACCTAACACTACCCTTTGTGTAAAATTCCTTTGTTTAAATACTCTCAGATTAAATTCTTTCACATCCTTCTTCAGGCCAAATAATTCCATTTTCTTTTATCTTTCTACATGGGTTCTATTTTCCATTCTATTAATCAGATATTTATTTCTCCCCTGAAACCTTCCCACTTTCTATGCTTTGGTTATGATCTATGAAACAGAATACATCATTTTTAAGTGCTGTGTATCTCCTGTTCCCCATTATATAAGACTGCTTTTGTATTCTAATATTGTGTTTGATTAAGAACAAATAAAACCACAGTATTCACACTGTTGATCTGTGGCCAATTTATATGAATGCCTAATATTAGAGATTTCACATACATTCTACCAGATTTTCAGTGTCATATATTTATGAATCGCTTCCATGTAGTTGCTTTTTGAAAAGTTATAATGAAGCCTATTGTCTCTCTTGCCAAATTATAAATTCCAAGAGGGCTGGATCTACATTATCTTCTCACTTCCTAATATATACCCAGTACATAGTACAGAATGTGGCACAAATAAATATTTGAAGAATGAGTGAAGAAAGGGAATAAAAAAAAAACAGACTTTATCTGGGTTCAGCCAAATATATTTCTCTTCTAACTCTGGATGTTGGGACACTGGTTTACTTTAAGTTTATAAGTATTTGATTGCATTTTTCTGTAAGTACTGCTTTCTCTCCTGATCAATTCAATAGTTTGGGCTTGGTTTATATGCAAAATTGACTTAAATCGTTAAGGAGGTTTCAATATATAAAACCACTTCCAGGTTCTGTCAAACTTGGGCAATGAGATGTGCCTCCCCATCTCTAGGAAGAAAGGTGGCTATGGCAGTACATTTGACAGCTGTATGAAAAGAACCCATATACTCTGGACAACTAGGAGCAGAGCTCCGTTTTTGATTTCAATATTTATTAATTGGGTAGGTTTCTTCAGGTCTCTATTATTTCATTTGTAAATGGATATAATAATTTGTCCTTAGAAAACTGATGAGAGGGTTTAAAGAAGTAAAGATATACCTAGTAGGTATATACCTACTTATATATAGAAGAAGTAAAAATATACCTACTTATATACCTACTAGGTAGGCATATTTTTACTTCTTTAAACCCTTACCTAGTAGGTATATAAGTACCTGTAGGCCCTAAAAAAATATTTTATGCCCTTTTTCTCCAGCAGCTTTTTCTAAATATTTAGCAGTGACATGAGTTAAAACACTCAAATTATTTATTATGTAATGCAGACAGAAGGAAACAAATAAAATATTTAGATAAATACTATAAAGTTTTAGGACAGAATGAAATGGTTCTATGAATTCTTGCATTTCTTGTCAGGAGAGAGGAAAAATAAAACATCATTAGAGTTAACAAAGAGTTTGTGATGTAACAGATTAATGGGAAGTGTAATAACAAATGTTCAAGAGAATGTGACTAATATGAATCTTCCGGTCTGTGTTTTGTCATTTCCACAAAATGTTAGAGTCAAAATTCTGTATATGCACTACACTCCTCTGTAAGTCCTGTTTGTTTCTCTAACAGCTTTAGTGACGTATAATTGGCAAAATAAGCTGTATATATTTAAAATGTGCAATCTGATAAGTTTTAACAGGTGTGTATGTCATGAAACCATCATCACATTTAAGATAATGAACATATTTACCACTCTTGGAAATTTGTTTTCCTTTGCAATGTCTCTCCCTCTCAGCACTTCCTGTAGCCTTGTCTCTACAGACAACCACTTATCTGCTTTCAGTCACTACAGATTAGTATGTATTTAGATAAATCTAGTCATCCAGGATACATACATTTTTGTCTGGCTTTTTTCACTCAGCTTAATTACTTTGAGATTATCCATGTTGATGGTGGTATCAAATGTTTATGTCTTTAGATTGCTTGGAAGCATTCTACTGTATGGATATACCATAATATTTTGTATTCATTTACCCATTTATGATCACTTGGGTTGACTCAAGTGTTAGACTATTACAAATCAAGCTGCTATGAACATTCATGTAATTAGTCTATATGAACACACACTTTTTCTTCTCTAGGAATTGAAGGCTAGATCATGTAAGTGTGTGTTTAACGTTTTAAGTATTGAACTCTTCTCCAAAGTGGTTGCACCACATCACATCCTGCTAGCAGTGTTGGAGAATTCCAGTTCCTCCACATTCTTACCAATACTTGATACTTTTAAATTTTAGACATTCTAATAGATGTGTAGTAGTATTTCATTCTGGTTCTGATTTGTATTTCATTTATGACTAATGATATTGAATGTCATTTCATATGCTTATTTGCTCTGTATCTTGCTTAGTGAAGAATCTACTTAAATCATGCTCCCATTTTTTTATTGGATGGTTTATTTTATATTTTTGGATTTTGCAAGTTCTTATACATTGTGGATCCAAGTTATTTTTCAGCTAAATATTTTGCAAATATTTTCATTCTCTTATTCCCTTTACTTTTGGTTCAATTTGCTCTCCTTATTCTAGTTCATTGGAAGTTGAGTTCACTGATTTGAAATCTGTCTCCATTCCTTTTCTTTTTTTTAAATTTTATTTTATTATGTTATGTTAATCACCATACATTACATCATTAGTGTTTGATGTAGTGTTCCATGATTCATTGTTCTGTTTACTTTCCTAATATAAATGTTCTATACAGATACTTTCATTATCCAGGATTTGGTCTATTTTGATAAAGATTCCATAAGCCTCTGAAAAGAAGGTATATTTTTCTTTTGTTTGGTGAAGTGCTCTATACATTACCTTAGATCAAGTTGGTTGATAGTGCTGTTTAAGTCTCCTTTATCCTTACTGATTTTTTGTGTATTTATTCTGTCAGTTATTTTGAGATCAGTATAAAAATTTCTATTACTGTGCATTTGTTTAATTCTCTTTGCAAATTTACCAGTTTAGCTTGATGTATTTTGAAGTTTTGTTATTGGGGATTTAAAACTGTTAGGTTTCTCTTAATAAACTGATCTATATGTCATCAGGGAATAGCCTGTTTTATCCCTAGTAATATTCTTTGTGGTGAAATCTACTTTGATATTATTATAGCCTCTCTAGGTTTCTCTGGTTTTAATATTAGCATGCTTTATCTCTCCCCATCCTTTTAGTTCTAATCTACTTGTGACTTTATATTTAAAGTTTATTTCTTACAGTTTGCATAGAGTTGAGAATACGTACAGATGGAATTTTTCCAAGCTGATAATTTTGGTCTTTTTAATTGGAGTTTTAAGACCATTCACATTTATATTATGACTATTTCTAAGTTTGAGTCTTTTTTTGTTTTGTTTTTTACTGTACAATGTAATTCTGAGTACTCTACCTAGTGTTCTGTGCATTATAAGATTGTCCAGTCTGACTAGTGGGAACAGGCACTATTCCAGGTCCTGTTTGAGTTTCAGGTACTGTTCTCTATAATCTTTTCAGATGGCTTTTTTTTGGTAGTATCTGGCAGTTTCTTAGTATGTGTACCCTGATTGATTTTCTACTGTATGTGCAGGGAAGATCCTCTGCAAATCTGTGGAGTTCACATTCTATGCAACATTCTCTTCTCCATTAGTGCCCTGAGAACTGCAATGGTCTCCTTGGACTCTCATTTCATTCTTGTTAACTCATGGAGTCCACTGGACTTTGCCTAACTTTCCCCAATCCGTGTTGCAGCCTGGAAACTCTCTCAAAACATTAAGGCCCAGCAATGTTAGGGCTCACCTCACCTCATTTGTTTCTTGTCTCTCAGAGATCACTGTTCCTTGTTGCCTGATGTCTCATATGTGGATAAAACATATTTTGGGGATTTCTTTTTTCTTTTGGGGGATCTTTTTTTTTCGGTTGTTTTAAGTGGGAGGGTAAATCTGGCACCTGTTACTCAAATCAAACCATCTATTTGTTTCTATATGAAGCCCTACCTCTTTGATAAATATTCAGTGCTTTGCTTTATTTGCCCTCCCCTGACTTCTCTACCCCAATGTCTCCTTGAGTCATGACCTACCATTTTAATCAGATTTTATTTCTCCAGGGCTTTACCACCTTGTTAAGGCTTAGTTCAAGTACTACCACAAATATAGAGAAGTTGACATCAGTAATAATTTTGGAATAACAGACATTGAGTATAGTCCTAAACAGGGATAGAATTCTTAACACATTGTGACTTTATTCCAATAAAACTTTAACAGTATCTTGCCTTTTTGGTCTACAAGAAGGAGTACACATTTTGTTCATCAGATGTAGGTGCTTAGAGAGCAGGCGTTGTAAGCTCTTGCTTTGCAGTCCTCATTGGAGTAACATGCATGTGGCTGAGGAGTTTTCAGAGACTTTTGGAACTATTTAGAAGGGAAAGTATAGATGAGGAGCTGACTATGGCACTCACTGTGGATTCCTTGGGGTGATAACCTTTCTAAGCATGTATCAACCATGACCCTATACTATACTCGGGCTAAGTTATAAAGCTTGTAGGTGAAGTTACATCACCAGTGACTTGAGCACTTTCTCCTTTCACGTTATTTTTGAAGATGGTCATTCTATACTGTTTTGCCCCATATTTAGTGCCCAGAACTGTCTCTCAGAGTAGCAGGGATGTAAAATAACATTGAGTTGCTAAGCATGTCTATATTTTATATTCATTTGACCCACATGCAAGGTCAGGTTGGGATGACTTATTTCAAAATCTAGAGATTTATCTACATGAGGAAGATACTAAGAGTGGTGATTCCCGACACAAAAGGGGACAAATTCAGCCCTGGTGCACATGGGTCACATAGGAGTCCACAGGCTATTCAGGGCCAATGAATCAGTTTCTATGGCGAAGGGCCACCAGCCAAACCTGAATTTGCAACTACTGTAACTGTACCAAGGCCTACTACATCAATTTATTGTCTCAGTGCAGCTGCTGCCGCAGTCCCTTAAAGACTCAAGGAGAGTGTGGTCAAAGACAAGAGAGTTACAAATGGGTGGGTCCAGAATCTGGGAGAATCTGGGCATAGGTAGGATCTCAGTTTCTGATCAGGACTCAGGCCAGTCTTTAGGAAAGAAGACGGAGAACCTGTGGTAAATGAGGTATGGAAGTATCCCCCTTCTCTTCGTTGGTGTGAGTCCATCCCTTTTCCACATAGGCATTGCCTTACCCAGGGCACATTTTAATGCCACTGCTATATGCAGTTGACTTTTTGAAAATGTTGGTAACTTAAACTGACAAGAACAATAAGGATAATAATATTATTTTTTTAATTTTAATTTTATTATGTAAGGCCCCTGGCCAGGAATTTAGTTGTGGAAATAAAAGAGGAAGCCAAAACTAAATCAGGATGATTTAACTGTTTTTAGGGATAAAAGCAAAATACTTCAAATTTTGAGTACAGAAGTAATATGGATTTCTACAGTTAATAACAAAAGAAAGATGGACATTGGAGAGTACTTTGGGAAAAATACAAGCTATCTTTTTAAGGGATGAAAAAGCTCACTCAACTTAAATCCCATTAGAAATGGGATTCTCTTTTTATCAATAAACAGAGGACGGCATTGCAAACTTTCTGCAAAAGATCAACTTAATTATGCGCAAAGATCGCCTGCTGAGGTGGAGATGATATTTTGCTTAACGTGGAACAAATAGTTCTGCAAATGACAACATAACTAGCGTGGTCCCTGGGATGTGACTATCGGCCAAGTGAATACAAAGAGTTTTAAGAAATGTCATTTTCCTTTAAAAATATTTCTTTAAGGGTATATGCGATTTTATTTTAAAATGGCAAGTGCCTTCTTATTTAGGTACTTTTAGTTTAGAGTAAAAATTAGTACCTTTGCCTCTCTAGTCACATGTCAGCAAGGGAGAGGTAAACTTGTTGAACTAATGCCTTCCCAGGTAAGTGTTGCACTTTAGCAGGCGACGACAGAGGTTCGCAGTGACAGATTTCCTATTGAAAACCTCAGTTCAGATCTGTCCATTGAAGGATTTTCTCTAAAGCAAACACTCTTACACATTGACCAGAGGAAGGAAAACCAATGTTAATACATCTGGACTATATAAGAAATTTAAGACTGAAGATAAAGGATTAAGATGGCTTTACTTTCTCCTTAAGCCTCCAAATATAACCCTGGGGAGGTCAACCCAATATTTTAGGTCAATGACCTAAATGATAGAATGTGTGTTTGTGTGTGCAAGTGCATTACATTTATCTTTCTTTAGAGCTGAAATTGATGCAACCAATATACCATTATACTTTCTGCCAGTATAACCTATCTTTATTTTTTACTTTTACTTTTTTCACATTTTTATTTAAATTCTAATTAGCTAACATATAGTGCAATATTGGTTTCAGAAGTTGAATTTAGTGATTCATCACTCACATATAACACCCAGTGCTCAACACAGCAAGTGCTATAGGGCTTCTTTAAAACCCATTCTTATTACAGTATTTCCCAGTATATTGTATATATTAAAAAACTCATGCTTCCTAATATTCTGTTAAATGTTTGTACTCTGTTAAAATGTAAAATAACATATTTTTCAGACTTTAAATATTCTGCCATTGTGCTATATCATAAGCATGCTTCATAAACGCTTTTGAAAATCATCTAATTAATTAAATTTACGAAACCTAAAATGATGAGAAATCATCAGAATACTCATTTGAATAATTCTGTAGGTACCACACTAGCAGCATTATAGAATGCAAAGAATAGCAAAGAATTTGACTTCACAGTTTACTGGTCATGAGATATTAAGTGTGTAAACCTCTATAAGCATCAGTTTCCTTAGCTGTAAAATGAACAATATCTATCATAAGGTTATTAAAAGAATTAAGTAAAAATATATTCTCAAGATGAGTTACATTATATCTGAGACAGGATGGGTGCTCTTAAGTGAAATTTCTTATCCTCCTGAAGACAATTCTGTTCTCTGATACTGAGTCAATAGAGCACACATGCCAACTTAGAAATAGGGAGAGGAATACTGTTTTCATCTAATATATTTAGATTAGATTTGGTATATTTACTTGCACTTGGAAACAGATTTTCTACAATATATCTTGTTCATTTGCATATGTGTATGTGTTTTCATTTTCTTGGATGAGCAATAGCCCATTTGGGAGTACCCCACGAGAGGGTTCTGTATAAAATATTTTAAGTCTAAAACATTGTGAACTAACTCAAAAGTTAGCTATAACCAGTGCAATTAGACGTGTAAAGTGAAGAAACCATTGAGAAACTTTTACAGTTAAATTTTCTTTGATGGATTTTGTGAAGAATTCCCGGTGCAGATCATTCCTGAAGAAGACAGGATGAAATCTTGTGGAAGAACCTAATGATACTATTCCCCTTTCATTTTGTCATCAGACCTCAGTGCTTGGGTAGAAGGGCTGTACTGAAGGAAGGTCTTAGCTAAAGATGTGAGCTAAAGGAAGATGAGGTTTTGTTATCAGATTAATCAAGAGAGACCAAAAACCAGCAACAGATTTGTGGGATTCCGATGCCTGAGAATGTATCCTTTTTCTTTTTGTATTGTATAAACTTTATTTACAGCTAATTGCTATCTTTATGAACTTTGACCTTCTTTTAAAAAAAATTTTTATTAACATATAATGTATTATTTGTTTCGGGGATACAAGTCTGCCTAAATGTCTTCTTATTATACTTCCAGCTTCTTTACCTATATTCAGGTTTGCTTTTTCATCGTTTGAATTGGGAACATAAAGTCTTGAATTAACTTACAAGATTCATTCCTGGCCATTATCAGAAATGATAGAAAGGCAGAAGCTGGGATAACAGAAAGAGAAGATGAGATAATTAAATTTAACTGAGGCCCCAAGATGTGTCAATCACTTTCTTATAATCCTCAGAGAAACTTTTATGTTAGGTGGCATTGATATTATTATTATGGTTTTTATTATTCCCATTTAATAAATGAGGAAACAGAGAATCAGAAAGGTAAGGTCAATGCCCAAGCTAATAAGTTGGTAAGCATGTATTTGAACACAAATGTGTCTGGCCCCAGGGAACATCATATCTCCACATCATTCCAATACAGAAAGCATGTGTCTACTCATAGTTTTGTCTTTAGCTAGCACTGTGACTTAAGTCACATTAGACGTCTGAGGCTGTTTCTATACCTGAAATTAATGGCTTGGATAATATTATTTATAAGACTTCTTTTCTCCCTGATAGGAACTTTATCATCTACAAATGGCAAGAATCTGAATATCGTCTATATAATAATATCAATGAAGCATAATTTTGATTACAGAATTTGCAATCTAAATTGTTATTTTTTCATAATGATCAGTTTCTGTCCAAGTTTCACTGCTTAAAAGGAGAGAAATTATATAATACCAAGAATGTGTATATAATTCACAAAGATTTCAGTTTACTGTTAGTTGAGATTGTTTCAAATTAGTAGTTTCAATTAAAATAATGAATTCAATAAAATATTTTGTCCTATAGGTACAGAAATCTTATAGAATATTGATTTCTTTGTTATACAAATTAGCTTCATTAAGATACAAGAAAGGAAGTTTACTCAGATATCTGGTGGAAAAAAATTTGGTTCACTGTTGCTGATTTAGCCAGTCTGTTAATTTGCATTTGAAAAGAAGAAAACTTCAGTTTTCTGTGTATTCATTTTCACCCCAACAGATTTTACTATACAGTACAAAACATATTTATATAGTGATTCATAAATTTCATTAATTCTTAGACCTACAAAGCTCAGTTTTCTTTATCAACATTTTGAGGATCCCTCAGTCTGAACAGAGTTAAGATCAATTTTTCTTTCCTTTTTTCAGGAAATTTAATTTCAGTTTATGTCTTCTCCTTCCGTCATCGCCCTTCCCATCCTTCCTCTCATCTCTTCATTTTTCATCTTTTCTCTCAGCTTTCCTTTCCAGCTTATTCCTGCTTTATTTTCACTCTTTCCCTGCCAAATTTCAAGGTCAATTCAGTAAATGTGGTGTGAAGTCTAGGTATTTTGTTTTCTTACCTCAAACATGGTATCTAGATGAATGAATTTGGAATCTCTTCTACCTTCATTTGAGATCCACATGCATAATCTATATACCAAAAGGAACTTATTTATCCAATATTGGGGGGAAAGCACAGAATTATGGTGATTATGCATTTTATCATCTTTCCTATTTTGGTGACAATTTTAATGACTTTTTTTCATAGCCATTGTCCAGTTGAATGTTTATATCACCTAAATCTATTCTTAATATGTAATGAAGAATTATTACTACACTTCAAATTCTTTCCAAAAACCAGAACCTTGATATGTGTTGTCTAATAATGGTCAACAGACCAATTTGAGAAATGATATCGAAGTCTTTCTTGACCTTTGCCTTAGTAATTTGTCATTAATTTGTTTGAGAGGCATAATATATAAATTATATCATTGTATATGATACTTATTGCATCCCTGTAAAGATGATGTTGGGATTATTATTTTAGAAAAACCCCAGGGGCACCTGGGTGGCTCAGTCAGTTAAGCATCTGCCTTCTGCTCAGGTTATTGTGATCCCAGGGCCCAGGGTCCTGGGATTGAGCCCTGCCTAAAGACCGTTCTCAAGTACCCCCCCACCCAATGGAGCCCCATGGAGCCCAGCTTTCCTTCTGCATCAGACTCCCTGCTCACTTCCTGCTCAGCCGGGAGCCTGCCTTCCTCCCTTTCTCTCTGTCCCTCCACCCCTCTCACAGCTTGTGCATTATCTTGCTATCTCTCTCTCAAATAAATAAATAAAATCTTAAAAAAAAAAGAAAGAAAACTCCCAGAACAGTTTTCTCTCAAGTCTTAGGAAGAATACTGTTCTCTTTGGTGGGAAAGAGCTGGTATATTTAATCTCCTGTATATCATACACTTTGTTATTTCCTTTTATATTTATTTATTTATTTATTTATTTATTTAAGATTTTATTTATTTATTTGAGAGACAGAGAGAATGAGAGATAGAAAGCACAAGAGGGAAGAGGGTCAGAGGGAGAAGCAGACTCCCTGCCGAGCAGGGAGCCCGATGTGGGACTCGATCCCGGGACTCCAGGATCATGACCTGAGCCGAAGGCAGTCGCTTAACCAACTGAGCCACCCAGGCGCCCTTCCTTTTATATTTATTAAAGTCCATTCTCTATCCAGCCCTCACCCCAGAAAATGAGAATACCTGCCTCATAATCACATCATAACATATTTCTCCCAGATGTGTGCCATCTGCAAGTTTGTCAACAGTGCATATTATATCTTATATAATTTCTTAATAAGATATTTAATAAAGTTGTGTCAAGGATGGGGTTTGTTGGCATGACATCAGAATGATCCCTCCAAGTTGCCATCATATATTATTCTTTGGGTCTCTTTTTTCAGCAGTTTAGAATTAACCTTCAAACTATGATTTGAAATAAATTTACCATCTCCTCAAAGACATCAGTGACTTTTGGTTTCAAGATACAGAATTCCCACAATGTTATACTGAGATGTCATAGTTGGTGTGATTCCTTTTATTGTCATATCCATTTTTCTCTATAACATTTGGTTTTCCATTTTTCCTGGGCACTTTTCTTTCTTCCTGATTTTTTCTTAAGCAAGTCTAGATCAAATTCTCTTATATTCAATATTCTTTGTAAACTTTGTGAAATATATTCATTCATTGTTAAGCATCCATCTTTGAGCTCTCCTTGGCTTATTTTTGTTTTCTTAAGTTTCTTATACAAGAGAAACATGTCAGTGTTCTGGAAGAAAAGTTTTAAGTTTGGAACTGGAACACTTAACTATTATTATAATGACTCTGTGACTTCACAGTAGTGCTGTTAAGTATTGAGAATAGAATAATTAAATAGGGGCGCCTGGGTGGCTCAGTCGTTAAGCGTCTGCCTTCGGCTCAGGTCATGATCCCGGGGTCCTGGGATCGAGCCCCGCATCGGGCTCCCTGCTCCGCGGGAAGCCTGCTTCTCCCTCTTCCGCTCCCCCTGCTTGTGTTCCCTCTCTCGCTGTGTCTCTCTCTGTCAAATAAACAAATAAAAAAAAAAAAAAAAAAGAATAATTAAATAAAACCACAGATACTATCAGGAGGATTTCTCCAATTCATGTGTCTATGTATGAATGTGTGCTTGAATGTAAATTTTACTCTTGAAAATATTTGGGGAAAACTGCCATCAAGTAATCATTCCTGATGTATAGCAAGTATATGTAAACAAGAAATGATTTACATACTGCATAGAATAATTATGTATTTTAAATATGTAATTAAAATATATAAACCAGCATATCAGATCATGATATCAAGAATCTTTTGGCTCGTAATGAAGCTAAGTTTTAAAAAGTTAAGCAGTTTAAAGAAAAATACTAAGGAAATACTGGCAGAGGTGATATTGGCAAATAGCAAATTTGTGAAAGTGGTACATCGGTGAGTGAATTGGGAAATATATCTCTAGTGAGGTAGACTAGGCACCTGTTCGGTGGGTTCCTTCTGCTTCCTTTTTTACTTAGTAGCTGTTCCCAGTCAGAAGAGTCAACCTGGTCTTGTAACAACACTTGCAACCAACTTTCACTATGGATAATTAATTTTATTAATTTGATAATACATCCCATATATCATAGGATATATGATTTAAAATGCCATTTATTTTCCTTCTTATATCCAATAGATTATGATGTGAAGGACAATTCTGTTTTTCATTGTTTAAAGTGAGACATTTAGAACTTAAAGGAATAGTTGAGTAGCTAAATTAATGCAAATTTAGTGATTTATATTATCCATCGAGATACTTTGCTTTCTGCATTTGTCTAATGGCTGTATTAAAATGTGAATTTTATTGGCACCTTTATTTGAATTCTCATATTAAATTCAGCTCAAGCATTGGTTTTTAAAATTTCTTTCATAGCCTGCTGTCTCTCTAATAAATATCATTCTACAGCAGATGCAGTATTATTATAGGAGGCAAGCAGGCTTATTAAAAGGTGAATAAAGACATCTAACAGGGAAATGCACTACTAAGGTTTTTAAAGATGTTTGGGAGTAAAGCCAAGCAAACCATCATGGACTGTAAGCAGAATCTTAAAAAAAGTCAATACCTTGCTGACTAGGCAGCCAATGAGGAAATGATAAGATAAAGGCTAATGTGATCATTTATTGATATGTAGCACCTAGTTGAACTGTAAGTCAAGTAATGGGAAAATTCTGTATTGAGAGGGAGTGAGACTGCCTTTTTTTAATGAGCTAACTTGTTTCCCTCAAAGTATAAAGTACGCCAGATTATGAGAAACAACAATAACAACAATACATAGTTCAGGAATAATAAATCTTGTCACTGAAGGCTTTGTAATACTGTCCATATTTATCTCTGAGTGTAAATTTATAATCACTATATGAATATAATTTTTCCCCTCTCTTGTAGAGCTACTGCAGCTTTATGGTTTTATGGTGAAGACAGCTGTATTCTTCTTGAACTACCTTTGACACAACTTTTGACATGTATGCAATTTTAGTCAGCTCTTAGAGTCCATAGAACTGAGATCTTGGTGTAAAACGGCACAAAAAAAGAAGCAATGAAGAACTTTGTTTTGGGGAATTTTCATGTTCCAGTTGCAGAATAGTTTCTAGTGCAGATATTGGATCAAATGATATGGATCCAAATCCTGGTTCCAGATTTTAAGAGCTGTGGGTTTTGAGACAAGTAATTTACTGCAACCTTAGTTTTAGTATCCTCACCTATCCAATATACTTTCCTTGTTGAGTTGCTAGGAGGACTCCATGAGTCAGGCTTAACCTTAAACCTAGCAGAGAAAACACTCGAAAACTATAAGCTGTTATTAGTGTCTTCAAACTAAGACGTAAAAATTTAACCTGGAAACTAGAAATGCTAATACCAGTTTTAAAAGATGGCCCATAATATTTACTTATGAATTGCTTCAGATATACAGATTTTATTGTATCAATTATAATGAAATAAAAAAAATCCATGTTTTTAAAAAATAAAATATAATTCTCGTTGCAATGATAGACCTATTTGTTACTTCTAGTCAATAAATCTAGTCAAGAAGTCAAATTGTAATCAATATGTACTGTTATTAGACACATTTTATATTTAGTTTAAGATTCTTTCAAAGTTGAGTTTGGCTTTTTACTACCTATTGTATACTTTGTCAGTATATGCCACCCTGCTAGCTTTGTAGGTAAGAATAAACACCAAAGCTGAGGAAAAGGCAATTATCCAGAATATGTATAGGCCAAAGAATTCATCATGGCAGTTCCAAGACCTGGATTAATATATTACTGCAATCATCTAACAATCTTTTTCAAATCTTCATCTTTATTTTGGCATAAATCTAAAAAAGTATGTGAAATTCATTTGTCAGAAAAGAAAGAGGTCAAATTTATATGTTCTCTTTCAAGGAGGAGAAATAGCAAGAGAAGTTCCACACAAAGCCTTGTCTGCTGTAGTGGCCTTCCTTGACAATGGATAGTCTTCCTGACTTCCCTTACCACTCTTGACCTCCTCTCTCTACATCAGAGATCTCATCCCCCTACTGTTCCTTGGACACTCCAGGCCTGCTTATTCCTCCAAGGTCATGTTGCTTCCTGGAATACCTTTTCTCCCAGATAATGCAATGTCTTGTTTTCTCTCTGTTAGTCTTCAAGGTCACTCTCTTAATACATCACTTTTTTTTTTAAAGATTTTATTTATTTTGACAGAGGGAGACAGCGAGAGAGGGAACACAAGCAGGGGCAGTGGGAGAGGGAGAAGCAGGCTTCCCGCGGAGCAGGGAGCCTGATGTGGGGCTTGATCCCAGGACCCTGGGACCATGACCTGAGCCGAAGGCAGACACTTAACGACTGAGCCACCCAGGAGCCCCTTAATAGAGCATTTTCAAACTCTCTTATTTGAAATTCCTCCTTCACACATAATTCTCTATTTCCTGCTCTTTTTATTTCTCCCTATAGTACTCCATACACAATAGAGACTAAATAGGTTAGCAGAAAGTGAGATTGGCCATCAGAAATTGGTATTACTAAAACATGCTTTTTCTTCATACACCATACTGGAAGCATTATTTCTCCTAAGCATTGTAAACCATATAAACTATGGCTTCTCTAAGGTATTTGGGGTATGGATAAATAATAAAAGAAAACTGCATCCTAGATGTAAACTAAATATTCTTATCTATGATGGAAAACAAAGGAATAATTAAATGCTTTATATATTTTAGAATAAAATTTAAAATGATTCAGTGTAAAAGAGGTATAAGGGAGAAAAATTATTCTACTCAGTACAAACAGTACTAAAAAAAAGAACAATACTAGAAAATTAAAAATTTATGCACAAAAATGAATGTATTTTAATGAGAAAATTTGACAAAATCAAAATCCTAAAAAAACTGAGTGTATATTGAGTAAGTGAAGTGATGTGTGTTTATGTATATAAAAATGCGTGCATACATACATCACATGTGTGTATACACATACATATATGCACATTTATATGCATGTGTACATATACATATATGTATATATAAAATATATGTACATATGTGTATGTATCTTGACCTTAACTTTTCAAAGTATTAAGGCACTAAATTTTAGATCAAATGTAAACCTCCAAAGAAGTGTTCAAAAAGAAAAAATAGTAAGTATTTGAATGGTTTGTTAGTTAAATTTATTAACACATTTTTGACTCTGGCATTCCTAGCTGAGTTCATTATGCTCATTCCAAAGCATATTGGTTAGATAAATGATTTAGAGCAGTTGCTCAAAAACAAGGAAATTTCTTTAATAAAAGCTAACACTGCTCCTAATGTTCCTCCATATGCAATACCACAACAAAGATACACCATTCATTATAGTTGATAGAAATATTTTTCTACAGAGATGAGTCTAGCAACAAAATAATAATAAAGGAAAAGCTTTCTTCAGTTATAGTATCAGTTCCTCCAAGATTTCAAATGGACACACAGTTTGTTATTCACTGACAAACGTAACTACAAAAGCTCTTGTTTCTTGTCAGAATCTGACCTACAGCTATCTTTCTCTTATTATCTCTCTTTCTAACATAAGTACACACGAACACACACATGTGTGTGTGTGCACACTTGTATATATGGTTTCAGAGATAACTAGCAGTATCCTTTGTATGCATTTATAACTGGTATCTACATACTGACTGAAGGAGTGTGTGTATGTATGCATGTATCCTTTTTTTATTTGGTTTTAAGAGACAGGTATCTCTCACCCCACCCCCGATATTTATTTAATAATGTATATCTCATTGTATGTTTCTAAGTAAATGAAATTTTCTCTCAGTGGCCCTCCTTCTTCACCTCCCACTGAGTTTTATAATCCCAAAGAAAGGTTTGTTATTTTACATTGAAAAGTTGGGTTTTTTTAGGTTCATAATTACTGACTGATATAATTACAAAAACTCTAAACATGAATGATAAATTTATAAATACATCTTAGGTGAGAAAGACTTTCAGAATATCAAGCAGAAAGAATATGTCACTTTGTTAAGTAAGTAACAGATATGTCACATTCAATCTAAGAATGTTAGTTCCTGTGCAAGGAACCTTAGAATGTATGCTAAGGACAAGATAAAGATATAAAGATTATCAAGTATAAAATTACATGAATATCATTAATGAAGACTCTTTTGAAACATGTATCCACATATATAACTGTAGAAGAAAGTATTTTTATTGCAAATATTATCTTCCTTATTCAAATTGGGGAAAAAAGTTAAACCTTGAATACCAAACTCTAGAGAACTATTTAGCCAAACTAGATAAATATTTTACAGCCATAGAAATGGCATTTGTAAGAATTTTTAATGACTTAGAGAAATTATTTCTATGTAAGTTTTAGTGAAATATACAGTGTACAATATTTTATTTATTTTCATAGTCAGAAAAACATAATGGAGTTTCTGTTATGTCGCTATGAGCTATTTGTTTCTACTTCCCTGTTATAGTCTTATATTCCCATAAAGAATACTGTATGCATTACTTATAAAATTAAGAAAAATACTGTTTTCCAGGAAATAAGAATAATACAAGCTGAAAATATTTTATATATCTGATAATTAAACATATATGCAGATAATAAAATTAAAACACCGTTTTGTTTAAACGACCCCAGGGGTCTTCTAACCTTTTAAATTTGCAGATTAGGAATGTGATTTCCCACAGGATTTAAGTGTCTTATGTGACTTTAATATTTATGACCTTGAGCAAGTTACCTGGTCTTTGCTTATAAAATAAATAAGATGCCTTAAAAAGTTATAGTAAAATCATTTGTTCACTTAAAATAATAACATTAGAGGGGCACCTGGGTGGCTCAGTTGGTTAAGCGACTGCCTTTGGCTCAGGTCATGATCCTGGAGTCCTGGGATCGAGTCCCACATCAGGCTCCCTGCTCAGCAGGGAGTCTGCTTCTACCTCTGACCCTCCCCCCTCTCATGTGCTCTCTCTCTCTCTATCTCATTCTCTCTCTCAAATAAATAAATGAAATCTTAAAAAATAAATAAATAAAATGATAACATTATAAATGTAAAGGACCTAAAGCAGTGCCTACAACATAGCAGTCTTAAATAAATGACACTTTTTTCCTCCTAAATGTACATTGTTTGTTGATGATAAAGTTGGTATTGAAATCCGCATCTTCTTTTTTTATTTACTATTTGCTTCCTTTTACATATTATTTTTCTATTTATTTATCTACTATCGTTACTATTTAGGTAGATAGTTAATTATTACTATTACTTAATTTTCATTAGTTACTCTTTATTAAGTCAGGTGTTCATTTCATTACTGTGTATTTCACTTTAATTCTTTGCCTTTGGGAAATTAAAGCACGAAAAAGATAATTACTTTAAATTGTACATGAATAGGAGCCAGAATTAGCATTCAAGTCAAATTCTGACTTTAGTGCTTGGGTTCTTTTCACCATGCTTCACTATCTCCTACCAAATCAGAGTTTGATGTTCATCCAAAAACGTAAAGCGAATTGAGCCATTGTCTGGTGACTCTGACTTAACTGTGTCAGACCAACTTGACAGATGTAGTCAAAGGTATATTTGCAAATATTTTGGTAGACTCACTTTTAGTGGCCTCAAATTGCTTTTATTTTGTTTTTAAAATAAAACATAGAATCAATATTGGAAAAAAGGCAGGAAGAGGTTTTTTTTTTTTTTTTTTCTGTAAGCTAGATGAGGAAACATGAGTAGAATTGCTAGAATATGACTACCAGAATCGGTAATGGGGACTCAAGAATGACTCGGAAGAGTGGTGCCCGACCTACGTCTTCATTTATGGAGAACTGAGTGCTTCTTCATCTGTGGTTCACGAATGCAAATTTGTTTGTACAATATTACCATACAAGCTGTCAAGACAACAGGCTGTTGAAAAGAGAATGAAAAATGGAATAGAAGGGGTTTGGCAGATGATGTACAGTGTGTTGGCCAAGATGAAATAATAACTACTTCCCCCCAGTTTACAACCATAAAGTTACAATACAAATTTATAAATAAGAAAAAAATCACAAATTCTTGTCAAGTGCGATAGATGGCATTACAGGATGTAATATGACACTTTCTAAAACTGCATAATGTGAATTCAAAAAATTTCCACTGAAAATTACATTGCATTGACATGCAATTTATAAAATGTCATTATTGGAGCTTCCTGAGAACTAGTTTATTATAGATTCACCTCTTTTAAAGAAAATATGTCATTGGTAGTTTGTTTTACTTTATAAGCCTTTCTCTTCTCTACCTAGAAGAATAATGTAAAAGTTAAAAAATAAATAAAAACTCAAAAGTGAAACAGAAATAGTAGAATCCCACTGGGACAAGACACATCTGGCATTGTTATTCTCAACTGCTGTTGCATCCACATATTCTTTCCACTTCCCCTAGAAGAACAGGCTGTGCATGTAAGTGTTCATTGAGGAATATTACCCTGATTGATGAGAAGTAACATGAAATTAATTTTCAGATCTACCAAAACATTTTACAATGCAAGGCAACCTGCAGCTTTCCAGATAATCAATATCACTAGAGGAGGTTGTAATAGCATATGCCACATAGAGAATATGCTAAAAAAAAGAGTGTTTGTACCATCTCCCATCTTCATGGAAACCTGGATTTGCAAATTAATTTAAAATAAGACTAATTCTGAGGCTTCTTGTAGAAAGAGATTGCATTTCTCAGGTAATTATAAACCAATGATATAGCCTAGGAACTATGTAAATCAGCACATATAGATAAGAACAGTAATATGAGAAGTCCCTCAGTTTTTAAGCAATAAAATAGTATAATGTTTGCATTAGTCAGGACTCTTGTCTGTAAATGACAGAAACCCAATGTGAACCAGTGTCAAAATAAATTTTCTGCTTCAATTCCAAGGAGTGGATGGAGTTGACTTCAGGAACAATTTGGATACAGGTATTTACACAGAATCATAAGAGCCCTATCGTCTTTTTCTCCATTTCTAAGCTGTTCATTACTTTGTTGGTGTCTTCTGAGAATGGTGCTTCCAATGTGGTTTTTAAATGACCCATGGCAACTTGGACTATAGTACTTATAATCTCAGAAGGAAAGAAATACTCTCTTCCAGTAACCATGGAAATCACCTCCAATGGTTTTAATTGGCCTTGGTAGGTTTTTAACAGAAACTCCTAAAATGCCAATCCCTATACCCAGTTTTTATTCCCCCCCTGAGAAACAGAACTGTAAATCTTAGGTTGACACATTGCTATTCAGGATAAGTCATCACATTTCCCATCTCCCCTTACAGCAATGTTTTATCACATGACTAAGTTCAGACCATTGAAACATAAGCAGAGGTGTTAATATAGGACTTCCAGGAAGACTGTTTTTAGAGTTTTGTTTTTGTTTTTTTTCTCAGAGTAGAAGGGCTTCTTCTTTTGCTTTTTTTTCTTTCTTTAGAGAGCGAGAGTGCATGCCTGCAAGGCGGAGAGTTGCATGGGGCAGGCAGAGGAAGAGGGAGAGAGAGAGAATCTTAGGCAGGCTCCACGCTCAGTGCAAAGCCCGATGTGGGGCTTGATCTAATGACCCTGAGAGCATGACCTAAGTTGAAATCAAGAGTCTGACACTTAACTTTACTGAGCCACCCAGGAGCCCCTCTTCTTTTGCTTTTTTGCTCTTTATTCTTCAGGCCTGGATCGTGATGACTCAAGTACTGGTGATCATCTTGGGCTGTGAGTGATTAAGAACAATGGAAGCCATTAATTAAGGTGGTAGAGCAAATTGATAAAAATCTGTGTTCCTGAGGCTATTGTCTAGCCACCATACAATCCTTGCACTGCTTTCCTCTGTTTATTTAATATTAAAGAAGAAAAATCATCTATTAGGTTTAAGCTGTTAAATCTTTCTTCTTTCTTTTTCTTTCTCTCTCTCTCTTTTTCTTTCTTTCTCTCTCCTTTCTTTCTTTCTTTCTTTCTTTCTTTCTTTCTTTCTTTCTTTCTTTCTTTCTTTCTTTCTTTCTTCCTTTTTTCTTCTTTCTTTCTTTCTTTCAAACATGAATAACATGATCATTGCAAACTAATCGTGGTCTAGGGTAATAGGCCATCTGGGTCCTATGGTCCTCTCCTATGATAGAAGAGGTAGTGATCCACGTGTAACAACTTCACCAGCTACAATTTGGAACAGTAATTTCAAAAAGACCAAAAATACCCAGCCAATAATAATGGTATATATCTACTATATTCATATTACCAAAATGTAGGTGTCAGTGATCCTACCTGCTATAGAAAATAAGGAAAAGAATATGATTCCTTGTATCATCATTATTGAAGGACTCAAAATGTCAAGGAGCTTTAAAACAGTTGTGAAGCAGCATATATAGATATTGTTTCCATATGATGCTAACAGAGACATAGAGGAGAATTTAGACTGAGAGATCAGAATTATATGTGGTTGATTAAAAAAAAAAAATGAATGACTGCTACATAAAGAGGCTATGCTTTGATAGCTAACAGATGGTTATCCTGCCCCCAGTGGAAAACAGTATTTTCTGCAAGAGTAGGTACTCTGTTCTAACCCCATACTTCTGAGACTCTATGATGTTATAATCTGGAATATATAAACAAGCAGCTACCATGATAGAGACTCAAGTTTATTGTTCTCATAGTTCTTTTTGCCTCAGTGTTTCTATGACATTTACTTTTTTTTGTAACAACAGTTGTTGCATGGTACTTAACTGTTTGTAATCATAATGTTTCCTGAAATGGAAGATGGAAAGTGTGATTACAAAAAAACATTAGCAAGAACAACAAAACCCCCACATTCCCTTTTTTCGTTTTTTGTAGGGGGAGGGAATGCCAACATTTCTTAAATCACAAGCTAACGTCTTCCTACCAGCTTTACGCTAAAATTATTTTATACATTATATTTTCACAAATTGTTGGCCAACTGAGTCCTATACCTCAAAATGTAAATTTTTCCAAGCTATTTTATTCTGGTCAGCTGTTGAATAAAATACATGGCAAATTTACAAGTGACATTTTGTTTTCTAAAGCAATAGTAAAATATTATTAGTGAAACAGTGTATAATTTCAATTTGGTTAGATATCTATTGAGTCATTAAATATTATTTTTTAGAATATTTAATATAAAGGGGCACCTGCGTGGCTGAATCAATTAAGTGTCCAACTCTTGATTTCAGCTCAGGTCCTTATCTCAGGGTTGTGAGATCAAGCCCTACATTGGGCTCCGCACTGGGTGTGGAGCCTGCTTAAGATTCTCTCTCTCCCTCTCCCTCTGCCCCTTCCCCACCACTCGTGCACATGCAGTCACTGTCTCTAAAATAAAAATTAAAAATGAATAATATACAAAAATGCATGTGTATATAATATATAATATATAATATATAATATACATTACATATACTATATATACTACATATAATATGCATGTATAATAATACATATATAATATATATCATAATATGCACATGCAATAGGCATCATTTCACATATTCATTGAGGGATGGAACGTTTCCCCTAATAATATAATGTGTTATTTTGTCCTATGCTGCAGAGCGAACCAGAAAAAAAGACGCGTTATATATGAAAGGTCTACATATAATCCCTACACATAAGACCTATACATATTTTCACTACTGAACATCACTGGAAACATTTTAGTAACATACATTTTTTTACAATGTTCTCAAGAGGAAAAAAAACTGATATAGACAGCCTGAAGCATCATTATTTCACAGATTAAAATAAAACCTTTGGCACCTCCAAAAAGGATGCAATTTTTGACAACAGTATTGTTTATATTCTATATTCTAAATGACATATGTTGTAGTTGAGGTCTATAAGAAAATACTGGTTTATTTGTATTTTTTGAATGCCATCTAAAATTTTCAAAAGGTATGCTTTTTAGAGAAGGCAAAGCTAACTGTACTTTTGGGTCAGAGTGATATCAGATGATAACAAACTGCATTTTATGTCTTAGGAAATCCAGTGCTCTTATTACTACTAAAATCCTCATCCCAAAAATGAAGACAGATAATTACAAACTGATACTACAAATGTCTGGGGCAGAATGAATACATGGTAGCTGCAAATGCCAAATAAAGAAATCTCTAGAGATATATATATATGTGAGATATACATGCTATTGCTTATACTTAGGTGGAACATTTACATTTTGAGATCTTAAATAAGTTTTTTTTTTTTTTTTAAACAAAATTCTCCTTCAGACAACCCTTCTGTTTTGAATATACCTGAGCATTCAGGGACTAAATGAATAATTATTTACCACAGTATAATTGTTTGGATTTTCCAAATTCCTTGCAATTCTAATAATGGAGTCATTTTTAATTAAAATATAATTAAAATAAAATTATATGCTCAGATCTGAAATGTTCAGGTCAGTTTGGTGAGTTTTGGCAATTTTATACAGCATGCAACAAACACCAAAACATTGATGATCCAGAACATTTCCATCCCCCTAGAAAGTTCCCTCATGCACCTTTTATTCCCCTAACATTTCCCTCTACAACCGCCAACTCCTCTCTATCACCATAGATTACTTTTGCTTGTATTTGGATGTCATATACATAGATGCATACAGTATTTAGACTTTTGCCTGTGAATCTTTCATTTGCATGAAGTTTTAAAAATATTTCTAAGTTATGTCTTAAGAATTCATAATTTTTTTTATACCTGAGTAGTTTTCAGTTGAATGGATATATTCTCACTGGGTATATCTTAGAAGCTGATTACTATAAATAAGGCTGCTGTAACAATTTTTATGCAAATTTATTTTGTGAACATTTTTCATTTTTCATGAACACTTAGATGTAAAATTGCTGGGTTATAGGGTAATTACATGTTTACCTTTTTAAGAATCAGAAGAGGGAGTTTCAGGTCCTATGTATTCTCATGAAAATTTAGTGTGGCCTTTTTTGATTTGAGCAATTTCATGAAGTATGTAGTGGAATCTCATGGTTTTAATTTGCAGTACATTTATGATTGTTGATTTTGAGAACCTTTGTCATTCAAATATCTTTTTTTTTGGTAAAGTATCTTCTCAAGTCTTTTGTCTCTTAATGTATAAGATATGTAGGAATTTCTATATATTCTGGATCTAAGTAATTTCCCACCATATATATGGTGCAAATATTTTTTTAAATATGTTGCTTGCCTATTCATTTTCTTAATGATATTTTTAAAGAATAAAACATTTTAATTTTCTGAAGTCCAATTTACCAATTTCTTGTGTACTATTAATGCTTTTAGTGTTCTGCCGAAGAAATATTTGCCTCCTCCAAGATTATGAAAATTATTTTTCCATGTCCATTATGTTTATGATCATATCAGATTAATTTTTGGTATGGAATATGATGGGTTAAGATTTATGTTTTCCTTATGGATAGCCACTTGTTTCAGCAATATTTGCTAAAAAGGACTTTCTTTTGCCCATTAAATTGACTTGAGGCCTTTGTTGAAAATGAGCTGACCACATATGTATGTTTATATTTTTGTATCATTTTTGTTTAGTACTATATTTTCTCAATTACCATAGCTTTATAGTAACTCTTGAAATCAGATACTGTAGATTCTCCAACTATTTCTTCTTTTCAGTTTTGGTTTATTATTCTAAATCCTTTACATTTCAGTATAATTTTAGGATAATCTATTTCTTTAACAATAATGAGCTAGAATTTTGATAGGGGTTGCATTAATTCTTTATATTAATTTGTAGAAAATTTTAACAATTTTGATTTTTCTAATCCATGAGCATGATACACTGTTGCATTTTCCTAAGCATTATTCAATTTTTCTCAGCAGTGTTTTACGGTTTTTAGTGTGGAGATATTACACAAATTTCACTAGTTTTATTCCTAGGTATTTGTTATTTTATTGATACCATTGTAAAAGTTTTCTTTTTCTTCAAATTTCATTTCTGGTTATTGCTAATATAGAGAAATATAATAAAATATATGTATATTTTCCTTGTATCCTATAGCCTTACTAAATTCACTAATTGCTTCCAGTAGTTTGTACATTCTTTTGGATTTCTTTTGGCATAATGAGAAACTTAAATTTCTCTTCCACTCCTGTATCCCAGTCCACTTTCCCAGTTCCTGCTCAAAAAACATCATAGATACCAGATTTTTTTTTTTCAGAAGTAGCTCATGTAATTACAAGTGTCAATAGTTATTGCAGTATACACCCTATACAGTTTTACATTTTGGTAGTCCCTCCGGAGGATCAAATTTGTAATAGTATCTGTAATTCATGTGAAAACATATTAAATTTAAAAAAAAAACAAGTTTTCAGATACTCCATTTGTTTTCTCCATATTTATAATACCCCCCAAAATATTGCATTGTTCTAAAGCTATTTACAACTCAAATTAATAGAAAACTGTACATATTGTGAGCATTTTATGTTAATTTCTCTAGAGTATTATAATGTAGAATTATATATGTTCTGTTCTACAATAGTTTTTTGGGCCAGTGATTTTCAATCTTGGCTGCTCATTGGAATCAGTCACCTAGCTTTAATAAAAATACTGATCTCTGGGTTCCATCCCAGAGAGTCTGATTTTATTGATGTGGGATATTGACTGGGCAAAGGGATTTTTAAATTTCCCAGGTGATTTTCATGTGTAGCCAATCTGAGAACTGCTGCTTTACCTTCCTCATACAGTTTCCTATTAATGAAGGGGAGTAAGTCAGAGTGGGAGACGAACCAGGAGAGATGATGGACTCTGAAAAACAAACTGAGGTTTCTAGAGGGGAGGAGGGTAGGGGGATGGGTTAGCCTGGTGATGGGTATTAAAGAGGGCACATTCTGCATGGAGCACTGGGTGTTATGAACAAACAACGAATCATGGAACACTACACCAAAACAAATTATGTAAAAAAAAATAAATAAAAAAAATAAAAAAAAAGAAATAAAGCAGCTGTGAGCATTTGTAAAAATATATATACATATATATTTATATTTATATTTATATTTATATTTATATTTATATTTATATTTACATTAATCTCCTCAAGGGAGACTTTAAATACAGAACAAAGTCTATACAGGTTGAATAGTTTATATTTGTAATTTTTACAAGCAATGCCATGGTTCAAAAAGTTAAATAATTTGGAAACATAAAATTTGAATAACCTTGCATAAGGCAATTAACCTTTCAATGTTACTGTTTCTGCATGTCCCAAATGGAAATCTTCTCAATGAACTGTAACTTGTTTTTGTTAAGAAATAAGTGTAGATCTCTTTCAAACATAAAATATGATATGAATATTTAAACATAGAAAAAAAGTACAAATAGGATTTGGAGAAAAAAAACCCTCAAAAACACTTATTGTATCGATCCTCAAGTACTTATTGTGAAACTTTTGTAGCCATGGGAAATTGCTTGGGGCTAATGTTCTAACACTAGGTGCTATAGTCTATTTGTCTGATCCAGTATGATCTTTCTTACTTTTTTATATTCTAAAATTTTAAAATAATATTTTAAAAAATGCAAGAAACATGTAGAGAGGAATAAATAAAGCTAATGTTAAACAAAAATAGAGTAGTGGTTTCAGAAAAGTTTGTTTTAATTGCCAAAATGAAACAACCACCTACATAGTTCTGTACCAAATCCCATATTTTCAATGGTCATTATTTAAGTTCCAATCATCCTAATACAATTCTTGATTGAGTCAAATGTACAAAATGCTATGTTAGAACTTCTACAGATTTTAAGCCAATTTTAAAATCTAAATTTAGGTGTAACATAGGGAAAAAGGATATATCACAAAACACAGCACTCAACGCAATGACATAAATTGGGGTCTGAGTAATCATTGGCAAGCTGGTAGGCTGCAAGGAAGAAAGGGAAGAAGGAGGAAGGGAAATACAGGCTCTTTATATATAGACATATGTAAAGGTATCTATCTATAGACAAATTTGACAACTTTGAAAAATTTGAAGTTTGTCATGAGAATTTCTACAGAAATGTTAAATTTTTCTGGAGCAACATCTGGACATAAATTTCTCCATTGCCATTTACTCCCTTTTGTAAGATTGAAAAAATTAAACTCTTTGAGACTTATTTTTTCTCATTCATTTAAATTCATATAATAATACTTCTGAGGGATGTTATGAGGATTGATTATGATCATGTTTATGAAAATGCTTAGCCAAGAGGTGGGTTGGATCCTCAATAAATGTTCATTTTTTAATTTTCTAATTATACCTAAATCACTTTTGCTTTCATAATCTTATTTGAGTTTGAATTTTGTAAGACACATTTTAAAGGAACGAGTAGCAACCAGCAACAAATAGCTTATCCGCTCCTTTAGTTAATTTTTTTTTACTAGTCTGAGTAAACTGTAAACTTTTATGAGTCTGTTAAACTCACTGTGCATGTCTAAAAGAGCTGAGAATAAGGAGTTGATCTAAGTATATGAAAGGAGAATGTGTCCTAAATTGTACATTGACATTTATAATTTTATTATCATTATATTATTGAATTTATCCCATCTTTATGTTTCAGATCCTTGCTACTCAGTATGTTTCATAGACCTAAGAACAATGTCATCACCAGAGAGCTTCTTAGAAATCCAGATCAACTCAATCACAATCTCCATTGTAGCAAAATTCTCAACTAATTTACATATATGTACATTGAAATTTAAGATGCACTGTTTTAAACTATGTACAGTTAGCTATTACTGTTATAGAAACTTAAGAATATGTAACCCAAACTTTAAATAAATTCTTATTGCATGCATACTGCATCTGGCTCAGTTTTGAACACAGATTTGTTGTAAAGAGCAGTAAAGCAAGAGTAAAAACACACAAATATATATATTGACTGTGCTATTTAATGGTAGTAAAAATTCATCAAGCTTCTAAACTCTGTCTGTCTTTTGTCATTTGTAAAATGAAAAGCTAGTTAATACCTGTCCTTGCACTCAGTGGGGGATTGTTTAGAAGTTCAAGTGAGATTGCACTTTATTAATTTTCAAGGTCCGTATGGGTGTTTTATTATAATCTATAATTTTTATTATAATCTATAAGTTTAGATCAGTTGATAAGTAGATTATGAGTAAGAAATTCTTAGGGAGAAAGACAAGATGACAGTCTCAGAGTCTGACTAATACCATTTCTTTTTCTGCCTTAAAGAAGATAGAGAAGGTGGCTTAGGGAGGGAGTGTCCTCAAGAAAATGGTAGTTATTAATATTTTTTTGATTGATTTGTGTTGACTTTATGTGTGTGGGCCAATCAATTGCTTTGTAATTAGCTGGTGATGAAAGCATGACTGATAACAACATAAAACAAGACAGTAGGGTGAATTTTATTTAGCACTTGCCTTCAGCTTTTCCTAGAGACGCTTCTCAGTTGGTAACTGATTTAAGGTCTGAGGAAATGTCATATGCCCTGGATTGGGCATGGCAGTAAGGGTATCATGAGGGATGTCTTCATGGAAGTCAACGTCACAAACTCTGGCTCTTTTTATTACAGATAAAAAGACTTGCGGACCTCACGAATTCCAGTGCAGAAACAACAACTGTATTCCAGATCACTGGCGGTGTGATAGCCAAAATGACTGCAGTGATAATTCAGATGAAGAAAACTGTAGTAAGTACTCTCGCTTGAGGACATTGTGAGCTTGACAGCATATTCAATAAGCAGGATAGCAATTTTTAGCTCAGTTAAGGTATGAATTTGAACCTATCTGTCCTGCAGCTCACAATTTTATACATATATTCACATTGGACAAGAATATTCGGACTAAATTGACCTGAATCTCAAATGGTAGAATTATTGAAATGCTCATACTGGGAGTTTCCTTATAGTTTTCAGAAATGGTATGAAAGTATCATGAGGTTTAATGCAACCCATTAGTATGCAATGAAGTGAGCCCTTGATGCAAGTTCATACAAAGAGCTGAATGATGTGGAGACAGTAAAAAACACATCATTCTTTAGCGGATGGTATTCATTTCATTTCAGTCTCAAATCCTTTTACACTACAAATTTACCCATGAGCATCTTTCAGCAAAATATCATTTATTCTCTCTGGAGTGGTGAACACCATATGTATTCAGGATGCTTTTCTCTGAAAATAGAATAACACTGTCATCATCATCTGCCTCCTGCATTTTTATGTAATAAATTTAAAAGACAATAATTGCCCAACAATTTTATTTTCTAAAAAGTATGGCAGTATGTAAAGTTGTGACAGCATCTTTATAATTCTAGCATTAATTTCTGAATATATTTCTTACCAACACTTTCTCACAGTGCTGTTTAGACAAAGAAAGCAATATAGTCATGTTTTAAAATGAGATACTAATCCAATTCCATTTATTAAATATTTATATTCTGCTACTTCCAGAAAGGATTTGATGATAACAATGGTGTCTACTCTTATACATTGGACCAAGAACATTCATTTCCCAAGATACAGGAGATGAGATAGAAATTATTACATTAAAGCATTGGAATATGGTATATGAAGGTACATAATTAGAGTCACAGCCTTACTAAACCACTTGGATATTCAGTTTGCAAAATATCAACTTTTTAAAAAAATAACTTTTGAAACTTAATCTGACGGTGTTAAGCATCAGGTACATTAAGTATCAAATCTCTGGATCATTAGGATTATGGATTACTCTGATTTGGAGACCTTTTATTACTTCTTTTTCACATATAGATCTCTCAATTGATCTTACCCTTTAGAAAGGTAAAAAAATCCTGCAAAGAGTTGTTAGAGTGTTCCAGATTCTTTTGTATAGCAGGTTTTCAGATTCTACCCAGTGATTAAAAGAAAAACCTAATGAAGTAAGAGTGGCAGGAATAGAAGAGCAACTACAAAAAAGAAGCAATTACATATATACTTTCTATTTAATTCACTTCTGTTTCAGAGTTTAAACACGCAGAAAACGACTTAGCTTAATTTTGGATACCTTGAGTGTTCATTATCAATAAGCTACCTGAGAAGAAGTGCCCTATGACTGAAGGATGTTGAGAACAGGAGAGGGGAAGTGAGACGGCCACGTTGGAAACTTGCATCTTTGAAAACCCTTTATTCAAGGGGTGGTTGAAATTGCGTGAGAAGTTAGGTTACTGCTATAACTGGAGGAGAAGGGGAAGAAGAATGAAGGGTGGAGATAACCTGTTTTTGGTCTGCTGGAGTTTCCGAAGTGGCTGACTATGGTTTTGCTGGCATCTCCTAAACGTCAGTTTTTCATACGAGAACACAAGGAGAAGGAACACGCCTCTCACTTGTCACTGGGAAAACTTAGTGATAAATCACTATAGCCACAGAACCCTCAAGAAAAAGCAAGAGAGTGTCTGCAATGCCAAGCATTGCAGTATAAAATACCCAGTTATGTGTGATCTTCTTTTAGTGCCCATTCATCCTGAGCATGTGGCCTAAGATAGCAACATTGATGAATTTGCAGGGAACAGATGACAGTGAGCAGGAAGGAAGCATATTACAGTTGTGACATGGTAGGAGAGAGGGCATACACAGGACCAGTATCAGAGAATTGGTAACATGGTAAACATGTAAGAATGTGTAAGAGGAAGGATTGAGGGATCTCGATAATTGGGTGGTGTTTAAAGATACCATCTGGGGGCGCCTGGGTGGCTCAGACGGTGAAGCATCTGCCTTCGGCTCAGGTGATGATCTCGGGGTCCTGAGATCAAGGCCCGCATCGGGCTCCCTGTTCAGCAGGGAGCCTGCTTCTACCTCTGCCTCTACCTGCTGCTTCTTCTGCTTGTGCTCGCTCTCTCTCTCTCTCTCTGTTAAAAATAAATAAAATAAAAAAATGAAGATACCATCTGAATAGAAATGAGAAAGTTCAAACATTGAAAATTCCAGAAGTTCTACATAGACGGAAGCTGAGTCTATGAAGAGAGAGAAAAGAATACGTTATAGCTAAAGCACCTGGAGATTGGTCATATAGAAGTCAGCTTTAGAAAAAATACTGTTCCCATATAAAATGCTATTAAGATATTTGCAATTTCTCATTATTTTTGAAACTATTATAATTTCATGTATATGATTATAATAAAAGTATTATATATACATATAAATTACTATTTATATATTGTAATCATGACTCTATGTATATCACATCACATATATAAATTTAATTTTAGTATGTATAGATGGTAACAATATACCCCAAAATACAGCAGTATACTGTTCCCACTTTTTCTAAATATCATTAGTCAATGGTATGCATTTTGTTTCACAATTGGCAATTATTGCCAGCAATTATTAAGTACAGAAGTATAGCAGGGATAATAAATTAGCCTTAGAGTTAAAAAACAACAGTGGCATTTTTTTTTTATTTGACCACATTCCATCAACCAACACTCCCCTGCATTCCATTACACCGCTCATTTCTTTATCACATGTATCTGAGTTCCTACTTAAATATCTGGAAATAGTGTAGAGAGCAGGGCTATTTTTCAGGGTCCAGCACAGGACCTGACACATTTATAATATTAGCAATGTATTGTTAAAATCACTTTTGGACTTACTTGTTTATGAATCCGATATAGAGTTTACTCTTTAAATTGTGTTGGAAATACTCCAGGCATAAATCTGGGAAGAGTCTGAATCACAGTGGAGCAATTAACTGTGACAATGTTTTAAATCTATTATGCTTTCTACATTTTTATATTTATATGGGATAATTAGTCCATTGTCATTTCTTTATCATCTGCTGATGATTTCCCTTGTTAAGTCTTCAGCAGGGACACTGTGCTCCAACAATGATTTAGGCTTTTAAAAACAAGAAAATTTTATTGTTATTGGAGTTATTTTGTCATCTGTATCAAAGGTTTGGAAATATCTGACAAATCTCAGCATCTATACTATCTTTATCAGCAACAAATATAATGTATATGGCATGTCTGCCTTCTAAGTAAATGATGTGCAAAATAAATTATTTCCCATCTTTGCATTATTAAGAAATAACTAACAATCCAATAGACTCAAAAGCACCAAATAACTTGATCAACCAGATGAAGGTTTTTGTAGAGAGAAAAGCTGTGTCTGCCTTATTTGAATTTCTAGTTCTTTCACACTGAATTTATAGCAGAAGATTATTTGTATGGCATGTCAGTTATACTGATTGTATTCTAAAAATTCTCCTCAGATGCTTACACCCACATTCATATAACTTTTGAACTTAGCACCAAGGGTTTATGATAATATACTCAGCAGAGAAATTGAAGGCTGGAAGCCTTTCTGCTCTGCCACTAACTCTGTGGCTTTGAAAGTCACTTTTATTTTCTAAACTTAGTTTCTTCCTCAATTTTGTGCAAGATGGCTTCCAAAGCTCTTTTCAGTTCTGAGCCTGTATGTTTTTGCCTTCTTCAGTATTGAGGGAAGTGACTTTTCCACACAATGCCCCTATTTTTTATTCTTACTATAGAATCCAGATCAGCCTTCCAAAACATGCCCTGCCAAGTCTTCTTTTTGTTGATTTGGCATTTTAGATGAGATTTATGGAATACCTGGTTAATTATTCATGTGTGGGGTTTCCTATCTACTTTAGATCTGGGGACATAGGTAGTATCAGAGAAAGTTAAGGTGATAAAAACATTTTGGAAATACTGGGGAAAATTTCACACTCAAATTTTCTTTCCAAATGGGTTATCTTCCAGGTATGATCATTTTTTTTTGTTCTTTTTAACAAGAAAAATGCTAACTATCATGCCAAGGTCTAAAAATTGGTCTTTTACTTTATCCAGAAAAGATCAAAGGTAAGAAACAATAAGAGAATATAATCCCTCAGGACCTTCTTTCATAATTAAATTACATTTTCCTCAAAAGAGAGTTTCCTTTTGAGATACCCAGTGGCAAAAGATTCTGAAGCATATAGATGAGAGTTAAAAACAGGCTAGCTATCCCATTCCTTGATGACCGTTGTTTATGTATAAATAATTCATGATTATTATCCAGAAGTGGTTTTGCTGGCATCCCTAAAAGCATGCTAGAACCATACAGAATTTCATATGCACTGAAAAAAAAACTTTTTCCAACAAATCACTCAGTTCTTCTGCACCCATATTAGAACAGAGCAATTAATAATGTTAGCAAAGTCTCTATAGAACAACCATTCCGTAGAATTATTGGGCAAATGCTTTGAAATACTTTATAACCTTGTAACTTGTTATCATCTTAGATCAACAACATCCAACCCTATAGCAAAGTGTGTCAAAGTTTGTGAAGTCGTTGTTTGGCATATGATGAACAAACTTGTGTTTAATTAGGATAAAGGCAAGTTAAAATATTAAAGGGAAAAAAAATCTCATTCAGATACCTTCAAGTCCATGAAATTCAATATTTCTACTGCTGTTACTTTAAACACCTAAATACAATGTGTTTAAAAAATACTCTCTAGGGCGCCTGGGTGGCTCAGTTGGTTAGGCGACTGCCTTCGGCTCAGGTTATGATCCTGGAGTCCCGGGATTGAGTCCCAGGTCGGGCTCCCCGCTCAGCGGGGAGTCTGCTTCTCCCTCTGACCCTCTTCCCTCTCGTGCTCTCTATCTCTCATTCTCTCTCTCAAATAAATAAATAAAATCTTAAAAAAATAAAAAAATAAAAAATACTCTCTAATTCTTTAATGAAAATCATTTTGATTGTTATTTTCCATTATCCAATAAATTAAGCACTTTTTTATTAATTAATTTATTAATTTCACTATAATTTCTTTTCCCTAAGAAGAAAACTGCATGTTTGCAAACAGGAGGGTGGAATGGCTTCAGTATGGAAGAACGGGAAGAGGAAAAGGGTTCTCTTTTATTTTTAAGTGAAGTAGACATTGCTAGCCATATGCCTTCGATAAGTAACTTGACTTCTCAGGACTTTATTGTTAATCTCTGTAGTATGTGAACACTTATTATTTCCTCAGTAGTATGGGGGACCATGATATGGCCCTAGTAGTAAATAGTACAGGCCCTAGTATCAGACTGTAGGTTCAAGTTCAATACTAGCTCTTCTGCTTGCAGGGTGATTGGGAGAAAGTTCTTTATCCTCTCTGTGCCTCAATTTACTCATTGACAAAAGGGTCCTATAATAGCGCCTACCTTATATAGTTGTTAGGATTAATTGTTGAGTTAATTCATGTACTTAGCATTAACTTCACCTAGTGCTTAACAACAAATAAGAAATCACTAGCTGGTCATAACTACTATTGTTATAAATAGTGATACTAGTATTAATACTGTTGTTTTTAAGATTAAAACATGGCATATGTAAATATAATGCAAAGACAAAAAGAGAAACTGCTATTGTCATGCTCACTGAACAAAGGAGTGTTGAGAAATGAGGGGGATCCTCCTGTTAAGTGGCTTTTTCTCATCCCACTGAATAGCATTTTGTCTTATTCATAGCCTGAAGTTCACACTGTAGAAGAAAGTAAGTCCCAAAGCAGAACAAAATGCTGATACATATTACACTTTCCATAGTTCTTCCAGTGGTCTCAGGAGGGATCTTTATGTAGAAATGTAAGAGCCTTTACAATACCAAACATTCATGATGTTACCCTATAGCTAGAAACTGAGTGATTGTGTAGAGCAATATTGAAATGCAGGCTGAAATAGCCACAATCTTTTTGCAGAAAATTAGGCTTCATATGGATACTCCTTAAATTAAAATTCTGTTATTCCTCCTTCACTTGAGTAAGAGTATTGTGTGTGAGGCAGCTGTAAATACAGTTAATGAGTAGAGAAAACAAAAAGGGGTCTTTCATCATGCCAGATATCAGTTCTATTTAGAGAACAAAAACTAAACAAGAGATGATCTCTAGCAGTCATATCAATTACCTGCAGGCAAAAATTCCTAAAACCCTACTTCATTGTTCAGGTGAAACATACTCTATATCAGAGTTAAGCCAAGTAGCAAGTCATACTTTTTGGCTTATATCCTATGTGGAAGATGGTGAAGCATAATTAAATCAATAACTGGCAAATTATCTAAAATGGCAAGTAAATGATACAGGGCATAAGCAAACAATTGCATAAACAAAGAGGCAGTTTTTAAAAAGAGATCCTCCTTGGGTGCCTGGGTGGCTCAGTTGGTTAAGCAACTGCCTTTGGCTCAGGTCATGATCCTGGAGTCCCGGGATTGAGTCCCACATTGGGCTTCCTGCTCAGCGGAGAGTCTGCTTCTCCCTCTGACCTTCTTCCCTCTCGTGCTTTCTATCTGTCATTCTCTCTCTCTCAAATAAATAAATAAAACCTTTAAAAAAATTAAAAAATAAAAAGAGATCCTCCTTCTGTCCCTTCCACTCTTACCTACCCAGTCATGTCCAATAATATCCCCATGTGCCCTTCTTTTTTAATGAACTCTCGATTTTTCTGGAGGCAAAACTGAAGAATTAGAAAGTCATTAGAATGCAAAGTAGAAGTCAAGAGCCACAGACTAGACTTACTACTCAATAAATAGCCCCGTAGGTACAGAGTCACAAAATGTCTTACTTACTTTAACTAAATGCATAAAATGACAGAATTCCAACAACTGGAAAAGATTTGTTATTATGCAATATGTAGATTTTTATGTCTTTTATTTTACTTTGATGTTGTCTTTTTACTAAATGGTAGGCTATCTTTTGTCTTTTCTTGAATTTGTTTCCGTAATACCGCTTTCTATTCAGGACTTTAGAATAAATTTGAAAAATCATTATATTATGTCCCAAAGATGCTCCATGAAACACTTTTTCCTAGCAATTTATTGGTTCTGCTTGGCTAACCTCTTTTTTCTTAATGCTACTTCATACTATATGTCGTATAAATTTAGAACGCAGTTGCATATAATAGAATAAACCTGTGCTGTTTTTCTGTCCCCAGAGCCACAGACCTGCACACTAAAAGATTTTCTCTGTGCCAATGGGGACTGCGTTTCTTCAAGGTTCTGGTGTGATGGAGATTTTGACTGTGCAGATGGCTCTGACGAGGTAGGCAACTTTGCAAAACCAAACAAAAAAGAAAGTTCTTTAAAGTCACATTTATAATTATTATTATTCAATCCAGTGAGTGTGACATGGACAGTTCTGAAATGCACTTTACTCCTGACACAGTGAGATAAGTAGCATTATGTCTAAGTGCTGTGCCGCACACACCCAGCACAGGGAATGGCTCTTGTACTACTATTGACAGTTAATTTTATAATCTGTTTTACCTCAAGTGGTGAATGGCTGGGTTGGGAATAGGCTGTTTGGAAACCTTATTCCCTATAGCTGATGCCTTTGCCATCTGTGAATTTGTTCATAAATTTGCTACAGTATTTATAGTCAGGACTAATATTTTTATGCATTTTAAACAGTTTCTTCTCCCCCGTCTCTTTCTTCAGTAGATACAGTCTTGTAGACTTCGATGTGGGTCATCAATTTTCATGAAACCACAGGTTCAGCTTTGCTTAGATGATGAATCACAATCCATTTATAATACGGTCTATGTACACACAGCTTAAGTGAAAAAGTTTAGAATATCTCTGGATAATTCTGTAAACTTAGATTGTGTTAATGCTTATAATACTTCACACAATTTATTATTTATGCACCTACGTATTTGTGTCTCAGCTGTTAATTACTCCATAAAGCTTTAAAAAAAAAGAATATGACACAGAGTTAATATTTTTTTCTCAATCAAATCTAAAGTGAACTGTAATCCTTTCCAATATCATAGAAAAGTCCAGTAATAGTCACTTTTCATGATTTTCTCTGTTAATGATTTTCCATATTAATATCAGGACCACAGCACTGGTGAAATCAAGCCTAGTCAGAGATAAAGGAAAAATGAGTCTGGTCTCAGTGGCCACCATGGTTCCTTCTAGGGTACAAAGACTTCTGAGAGCTCTGCTGCCCTGGAAGTTCTCACATACAGACCTTCCCCTCAGGAAGGTCCTCCCATTGACTATAGGTTTGCCTAGAGAGAATCTTCTTGGCTGCTCTAGATGTTCTGTGTTTCAGGTCAAACTTCCTTAGTCATCCACTGATATTCTGCATCTTTGGGAGATACTGTAAGTCTCTACTATTTACAGAACCCACACAGACTTGTTCTTTCCCAGTCTTGAGGTATTCATTCCTCTTAAGATTGGACAATTCTCCATTTTCACACTGTGTTGGAAAAGTCCCCAGTCACATTCAGGAGCCTAGATTTTGAAAACAATTGTATTTAACTTCTCACCTAAAGGCCAGAAAACCTAAACCTTGAGGTTGCAAGGGTTTCTTAGGAGAAGTTGAAAAATACCACTTATATTCATGGGGCTATTCACAAACAAGTCAAAATAAAATTAAAAAAAAAATTCATAGGGGAGCTAAATTCTTACATTGCCCAGCTACATATTTACTTAGTATCCATTTATTTAAAAACTACCTTAAAAGGGGAAACCTGGGTGGCTCAGTTGGTTAAGCATCTGCCTTTGGCTCAGATCATGATCCCAGGGTCCTGGGATCAAGTCCTGCATCAGGCTCCTTACTTAGCAGGGAGTCTGCTTCTCCCTCTCCCTCTGCTACTCCCCCGGCTTGTTCTCTCTCTCTCTCTGTCAAATAAATAAATAAAATCTTTAAAATAATTATCTTAAATGTTTCACTTTTTCATATAAACTCATCCATACCATGGAAGTTTTTTTTTTCTTTAAAAAATATGTTTCACCAGCCCTGTGTAATCCGAAACATCAAGAGGTGGGGATATACTGCTTAAAGCTTATGATTTCATCTTCCTGTGTTATTCACTAGCTATCCAAGGCACATAAACAAACTCAAATACTTCTTTTTCAAAATCTTATTCAAGTGAAAGTAGATATTCTTATTAACACCATTTATCTCGTGCCCTAAGTTCATGGACTTAGTAGTTCTTTGATGGCTGAATGGAACTCCATTACCCAGACATTTTCATGATAAAGCCCCTAGGGAATCAAAATAACTTTCTTAAAAGTGGTCTTTCTCTAC
Organism: Callorhinus ursinus; assembly: GCF_003265705.2. Lineage (NCBI taxonomy): Eukaryota > Metazoa > Chordata > Mammalia > Carnivora > Otariidae > Callorhinus > Callorhinus ursinus. The sequence goes on from NW_027397064.1 coordinate 86,754,073, forward strand.
ATTTAACAGCCATTTAGTATAGTCTATAAGTAATGAAGTGTCTAACACTATGGGCAGTTGATTCCTCTTTTCTTTGTAAGGGTTAGAATGACAGGTTGCATTGACAAACAAACAAAGAAGCAAACAAAACGGTGAACTGAACAAAAGGCTAGATAGCCAAATTACATACAGGATACTCTCATCTTGGGAACAAAAGATAAAGTTGTGAGTTTTTGTAAGGATGTTAACTGATAATGTAATTAGCTTGTTAATATCCAGCCAAAACAATAATAATAATAATAAAAACTTGGATCAACATCATTGGGTATCACATTAGTGGCAGAAAAGAATTATTTAAAGTGACTTAAAAAAAAGTATTTGGGGGCACCTGGGTGGCTCAGTCATTAAGCGTCTGCCTTTGGCTCAGGTCATGATCCCAGGGTACTGGGATCGAGCCCCACATCGGGCTCCCTGCTCGGCAAGAAGCCTGCTTCTCCCTCTCCCACTCCCCCTGCTTGTGTTCCTTCTCTCGCTGTGTCTCTCTCTCTGTCAAATAAATAAATAAAATCTTTAAAAAAAGAAAAGTATTTGGCCTCTGCATCAAGTATACTGCATTGTATGGACAAAAAAAAAATGCAAAGGAATCTTAAACTGTGTTCATACACTTGTTAATAACATTGGTTTTGCTAATTTGAAACTTGTATATATTGAGAGCAGGATAGATCAAATGCTTAGTTATTTTCATATTATTCACACTCAGAATTTTTAAGTAAAAGAAAGGAGATACAAATGTAGGAACAAAAAAAGTAAAAATTCTGTAATATCAAATTCATAAGTATCAATAAGAGATTTTGATTAATCTTTCTCTGTCTAAAAATGTATAATTCCCAGCTAAACTGATGACAGTCTAAAACTGATGACATCTCAGCATTATTAACTATCCCTAACATTCACATAGTGGCCTCTAAATACCATTTTCCAATTAAAGGAGACAAAACTCCTTTGAGAAATGTCCAGTTCTAGATCTGAGAAAGGAAATTGACTAACATCTTGTTAAGACAGAACAAGACTATTAGCATAGTATCTAGAATACATAAGAGCTAATTGAAGGGGTTTCTACTAATCAAAGGGACAACTTGGATATCAGAAAAAAGAAAAATGACTATAATGGATTGAAATACAATAAATGTATAAAAATACATGTGTTATAATAATGCTTTTAAAAAAAACAAAAAGCTCATTAGATGTTAGATGTTACAAAGGTATCCTTTTTTAGGATCCAGTCAGCCAAATTCAGAATGTGGGGCATTCAATAGAACAAATGACCTAGTGTCTTCAAGTAGTAAATGACATTAAAACAAAAAAAAAACAAATAAGCAAACAAAAAACCTAGGAGAATGGGAAATATTCATTTAAAGAAACTCAAGCCAAATTCAAAGTGTAAACTTCTTTTAGATCTTTATTTTACCGAATAATGTCTTAATCTAGTTTAAAAAATTAGAACATTTTGGATATTGATTGGGAATGACTTTATACTAAGGAATTTTTTGCAAATTTTGTGATATTGTTAATGTTCTCATACTATTGTTGTTATGTTAAATAATCCAGACTATAAATAAGTGTGGTGGAGGAGGATATTTGAAACATGAATAGTAAAGTGCTGATCATTGTTAAACAAGCATGATGGGCCCATGGGGTTCATCATTCTATTCTTTCTTTCTGTATGCTTTTAAGAGTCTAAAATAATAATTGAATAACCTGCAAATGTAGACATACACACTCATCAACAATACTGTGATTTATTTTGGATTAAAATCTTCTGATAGAAAAAGTATCTAGAAGTGCAATCTTCTATATTGCTGACAGTACAGATACACCAGTATGACTTGTTATAGAACTCTTTTACTTAAATTGCTTTATTACTGAGATAATCATTCACTAATTCTACAAATACATACTGAGCGGTTATTTAAATCATGGCACAGTATTAGATATTTGATTCACAAAAACGTATGATCCCCATCCATACAGACATGATCCCTATTCCACTGTAAATGAAATACATGTAATTTTAATTTATATTCCTTGTTTTCTACATTTGCTACCTCATTCATTCTTCCTTCATTCATTCCATTGGCAGTTTTTATTAAGTGCTTACTATGTCCCAGCTACATACTGAACACGGCAGATAAAATGGTGAACAAAACATCTGAAATCCCTTTCTCATGACCAGTGCATGGATATTTCTCCAATGTCTTCTACAACAGTTACCATTACATAGTTTACACCTCAGCTATACCAAATTTCTAATTATTCTTACACATGGAAAACCTTTCCTTAAATACTTCCATTTCTGTTTAAACTTCCTCCATGAAGCTTTTCCTAAAAACCTTGAGAATCCATATATTTAAAATTATATTCATTTATTTTGACAGATAACGCATTTTATTACAGTTGTTGGTTTAGGTGCTGGTCTTTCCTGTTAGTGTATGAGTTTAAGAAATACAGGGAATAAGTCTTAGTTTTCTTTGGATTCTTATTTAAGAAACTCTGGTAACTGGCAAACCCTCAATACTCGAGAAAAGAAGGGAAAAAGAAAAGCAGAAAGAAAAAAATCAATTATATAGCAGGCAGTCTAATTAAACTACCACCAGCAAAGAGAAAATTACAGGAATTTAGAAAGTAAACACCCTTTCTTTACTTGGGGATGACACTGGGAAGAAGCAGAGAGGTATAGTTTAACATGCTTCACTTACTGTGAGTTTCATAAGCTGTGAGTGCTATACCTTTTGTGAAAGGAACACACAAGTACAGTACATTTTGGCTAGAATAGAAATTACTTAACAACCGGAAAAAGTCATCCCAGCAAGACATTTCACTGGAGCATTCTGTATCAACCATACCAGTCAGACCCAAAGAAGGTAAAATTCTAGGGGATCCCTTTTTTTGATCTCATAGGAAGAATTGAAAGGTCCCCAAAGATGTATCTACCACTGTCTCGTTTGACTTCCACATAAAATCTCTATGCGAGCTAGAAGTGACAACTGTGACAGTTCATTTCACAGTTCATTAGCAACAAATGCTGAAAGTGAGGTGAAGGATTATAAACAGCAACTAATCTGTGAAGGGACAGGCAGTGAGGAAAAGGCATGGGAAGAAGGGAAAAGGAGGGACACGCGGGGAAGTTTTGCCAACACAAAACAGATTTGCCTTTGGGTTCTTTGTGTCACAGTCATGCTGTCACTCCTTTCCCAATGAACTGGATGTACTTGCTTAGAAATAATTCTAAGCATCTTCATTGTCACCTATAATTATTAAATTACCCCATAACTGTCCATTGGAAAATGATCACCTCAGAGCATTTTAATATGATGGAACCATGGGATCTATGCTGTTTCCTTATTTTTCTGTTTTATTATGAATCACAGAGACAAATGAAAATATAAAATTGTTACAGTTGTGCTATATAACCATGGATTTAAATGACCATCTGAGCTTCTTGTATGTGGTAGTTATGGTTTCTACACTTCTAGGTTTCTATTCATAAGGTTTCTGGCTGTCTTTTGGGCTTGTAGATGTTTGTCTAAAAGCTTTGTTATCTGCATTGTGTGGCTTTTGACAGAGAAATTGTGAAACAAGTTGTTCCAAAGATCAGTTCCAGTGTTCCAACGGTCAGTGTATATCAGCAAAATGGAAATGCGATGGCCACGAGGACTGTAAATATGGAGAAGATGAGAAATACTGTGAACCAGGTAAAATGACTGAGCTGATAGTTAATTTAGCTGATATTTTAACTAGGTGTAATTTCTTTAGGCAATCATGAACAGAAAACGGTGGCAAATGCACACACACGTTTACTATTTCAGCAACAAAACTCTAGAAATATTTGTAGGTGAATTCATTGATGTGCCCTTGCTATGTTTTGAAAGTGTTTTGGCAGGTAAGATCAGTACTATGTTGGGGATCCAAGCATTACTCCTCAAAAATCGATTTTTCGGTTTCTCTATCTTTCCACAACATTTGGAATTGTTTTTTCAAGATGGCAAAATGAAAAATGTTGGAACTGTAAGTGCAATAAAAGTCAGGTTTTCAGTTATGGAAATGAAGGTTATGAAACAGAATGTAGTAGTTTCAACATGATACCAACTGAGAAATTTCTATTTCCATCTTGGTCCAAAATCAAAATAAAATTAGGAAGCAAGACCAGAGTACAGGAAAAGAACACCTCATTTATGATACATTCTTATCCCTTAAATATGGCTTTGTAAATATGCTCATTAAAACTTAATTTTTTATACCTTAGATATTTTAATAACATTATTTTACAGAAAAAAGAACTACTGGGAGAAAATTATGTTATAATCTATGTATAACCACAAAAGCATTACTTTGAGAGCCCAGGTGAGAGTAGCTGGTACAGGACACACGCACACATGTTGCTATGTCCCTGTACAATGCACATGGTCTATATTGCTAATTGATCGCATCTTTTTTTTTACTGAATTTAGTCTTCAGACTCCATATGAATACAGATCCCTATGCAAACACTGCCAATTAAAAGGAATTAAAATTCTAGGAAAAAGCTTTTTAGCTTCCTTGGAATAGGCAATTTTAACTGTCATTCTCTTATTTCCAGGCAAGCGCACACATATAAGTACATTTGGCTACCTAGTAGTCCAATGTAAGGCCAAGAACCCTGGAGGTTTGAATGCAAGCCTAATAAACTCAAACCTCTAGACAAAGGCAACAGTCATAATTACTATGTCAATTAATTAGATTTGGTACTGATAGTAATTTAAAATATCTACATGTTATTTTTATTTTCTATGTCATAAAAGAATACTTCAGATTCTATAGACTCAGTTAATTATGTCTATATCCATGTTTAAGACCCCAAAACAAAAATACTTCTCAGAACTTATGCAAATATGACATTTATGTCAACATAGCCAGCTAGATATCATGGGGTCTTTGAGACCATGCCAAGATTTCTACTTTTAGCTTTATATGGTGCATATATAAATTAACATTCCCAAGGGTCACTAAATCCCATTACAATTTTAAAAAATAATTTGAGGCCTTTATTTTTTGAATAGCTTAATTTAAAATTATGGAAAATTCATTTAACTCTTCAAAACTAAAGAGATGGAAAATATATAGATTTTTTTCCTTCTCTCTCTAGTCTGGTGAGTTGAACACTTACTGAACAGGCTATTACATCATTTTTTTAGGTATATTTAATGAAATACAATAATATTGTGAAACACGTTTTGAATAAATGTTTAATATCAGATATTGAATATAGTTTAAATAATATAAGCTATTTTCATTACTGTCTATGAATTTCTTACATGCTTACATGTTTTATCTACCAAACCAATCATTCAATTTACTGAATCTAAATCCTAACTTTATAATTATATTCAGCTTCTCCCACTTGCTCATCAAGTGAATATATATGTGCCAGCCGAGGATGTATTTCAGCATCTCTGAAATGTAATGGAGAATATGACTGTGCTGATGGTTCTGATGAGGTAAAATCTATCATTTGATTAAAATCTCTGAATTACATGAATTAGGTTCAGGAAAGCAAATGTAATAAAAGCAGAGTCAAGAGATAGATTCTTGATTCTTACACTGTCTAAAATGTTAGGACAGGTACACTGAACACAGTAATTGCAGCAAATACCTGAGTCTGCATGCTATCCATATACTAAACCCATTGTCATTTGTAGAGGTTATATTCATTAAGTCAAAATAAAAGAAAGCCCATGGTATAATAAATCTCCAGTATTGTCAGCTGCATGTTTATTTTGCCTGTGACTATATCATTATCATTAATGAAAACTGCAGTGCCCATTTGTATTTGAACAGATGGACTGTGTGACTGAATGTAAGGAAGATCAGTTTCGATGCAGAAATAAAGCCCACTGTATTCCAATTAGATGGCTCTGTGATGGTATTCACGACTGTGTGGATGGCAGTGATGAAGAGAACTGTGACAGAGGTAAGGTCTGTGTGTGTGTGTGTGTGTGTGTGTGTGTGTGTGTGTGTGTGTGCGCGCGCGCGCGCGCGCTTGCCTGGAAATGAGAGAATGACAGTTAAAATGTTGTGCAGAATCAATAGTATGCTAGAGGCAGAGGATGGGATCATCAAAGGATTCTCTTTACCCATTCTTGTTTTGTTATGAAACATCCTGTTCTGAGTAAGCAAAATCTGGATAATTTTCAGACAGAGTAAGTGTCAATCTTCGTAAAACAAAAGCGACCAAAGCGCAAGTGTTTATTGTGTCCTGCCCTGAGCCTGTCCTTGGATTAGATGCTGGGTCAGGGGTAGACAGGGGAGAAGGATGCAGGGAACATAACCTCTATAGCCATTACTATAAAAGTATTTTTGGTATACGTTTCTCTTCCACATTGCTTGCCTTACTATGAAAAAATAATAATATATGGCATACTCTATTACATATACTAATTTGCTAGATCATATATAGGTTGCAGGTTGTGCCTCAAATTTCCTTTTTGCCATATGGTTGAGAAAATGACCTACATTTTTTGTCAGTCTGGAAGACAGCTTTCAATTTTGTAGTGCATTGTTTTCTAGCTATGTGAAAGTATTTCCTAACAGGTAACAACTTTTTAATTGTAATTCCGTACATTAAAAGCAGCATTTGTTACTACTTTAAAGTTAGTGAGATGAAAGCAAAGAAATTGTGGGGCGAAGCTTAAAATGATCACAAACTCTATAATTCTTATTATTTTCATAATGTTAAATAAGTTGTTTAAATGCAACATTTTTTAAGCTGCTTACAAAAGTCTCTCAATGGACTTCACATTTCAGAATATTTGGAATATCATCGACAGAGATGATACTAGATATTGACGTATGTTGCAAGGCATTTGAACATGTACTCGGGGTTTATACAGTTTAAATATACCTTTGCAACTACATGGTTGGAGCTAGACAGTATAATGCTAAGTGAAACAAGTCACGCAGAGAAAGACAAATACCATATGATTTCACTTATATGTGAAATTTAAGAAACAAAACAAATGAACAAAGGGAAAAAAGGGGCAAATCAAGAAATAGACTCTTAGCTAGAGAGAGAACAAACTGATAGTTACAGAGGGGAGGCAGGTGGAGGGATGGGTGAAATAGGCAATGGGGGTTAAGGAGTGCACCTTGTAATGAGAACTGGGTGTTGTATGGAAGTAATGAATCACTATATTGTACAACTGGAATTAATATTACACTGTCTTTTAACTAACTGGAATGTAAATAAAAACTTCAGGGGTGCCTGGGTAGCTCAGTCATTTGAGTGTTTGCCTTTGGCTTGGGTCATGATCCCAGGGTCCTGGGACTGAGCCCATATCGGGCTCCCAGCTCAGCCGGGAATTTTCTTCTCCCTCTCCTCCCCGCTTGTGTTCTCGATCTCTGTCTCTCTCTCTCTCAAATAAATAAATAAGTAAAATCTTTTAAAAAATCTTTAAAAAAAGAAAAAAAGAAAATATTTACTTCTATAAAAATTTAGTCACTCAAAGAAAAATATCCTCCGTTTTCTTTAATATTAGATCAAATGTTTATGATTTGCTAAGATCTCCATCCCAAACCTGACAAAGTGTTATAATATTCAGCAGAAGAAATCCTAGTTCTCATTTGGAACGTGCAGTGCATTAAATAGAGCCATAAAAGGTTACACTTCCCAAATAGCTGTTTCTACTTTTGGTTAAGTTCTCACATTCACATTCTATCATTGGTCACTTTAGAGACAGCAAACTTTGTAGACATTCTGACACCAAAACTCTTAAATACAGTCATATTCTAAGACTCAAGACAATTAAGTTACTCTTTTTCCATTTTCTAGCTAATAAGCCCCAGCCCCTCAATTTCAGTCTCTGTCACCAGTCTGGCTCTTTCTCTCATTGCTTCTTGCCTGGGCTCATGTAATACCATGTAATTGGACTCTAATACATTCTACTCACTGCTGCCAGGTTCATCTTACTGAAGTGTAACTCTGATTATGTCAATGTTTGCTCAAAGTTCTTCCTTCCTGGTTATATACAAATATGGCAGTCAGGGTTACAAAAGAATGATCCTATTTTACCTTCCTACCCTTATACTCTATTACTTCTCTTTATGTATCATATATCCTAGCCAAACTGAAGAATAAATCTAGCAACATTTTCCATGCTTTTCAACATCTTTCCTGATTCCCCTGCTATTTCCACCATCTCAGTACCTTTGCCAATAAAAATTATATGTATCCTTTCAAGTCCATTCAGTTGCAACTGTCTTCAACCAAATTGAAGTCTCTTATGGAATTTCCCTAGCAACCCTTTGATTTCATTCATGTTATCATATTCTTCCTTCTAGTATAATTACTTCTGTATTAGTTGACTAAGTTTCCCCTGTTGGAATGTGAGTTTCTTGATGTAAAAAATTAGGTATGCAAACAGAATGAGGAAATGCATTCCAGGGAGTGGGATCATTATGCACCAAGTCTCAGAGGTGAGAGAAAGTTTAAGTGTTTAGGAGCTATAAGTAATTGAAGATTCATGATATAGAATTTGGTTTTAATATTAAGGATAATGAGAAGTTTTCCAAGACTTTTAAAAAGTCTTCAAATATTTTTTTTCAAAAGGAGAGAGTGGTAGAATTTGTACTGTATAATAGCACAGAGAATTTACGGAAATGGTATTCAAAAGATCAAGCTTCTTGTCTTACTTCTAGGAGCCTTTCTATGCTCATTTTTCATACTATTAAATCCAACCACAGTGAAATGTCACCAAGGACTATAGGAATATCTAGAAAGTGAGTGAGTGAGTGAGTGTGTGTGTGTGTGTGTGTGTGTAAGGGCAATCCTGTCAGGATTTATATATTTTTTAAATATTAAATTTCATAAGAAATGTTTGTTTGAACAAAGAATTCTGGGTTAAAAATCAAACATTACAGTAAAAAAAAAGAAAGAACAGTATAACATTTGAAATCTGAGTTGTCTTTTAGATTTAAAATGACTCTACTAAAAGTTTAAGCTTACTGATTAAAAAAGAGTTGAGAGCCTTTAATTCAATCATTTACAAATGTGTCAAAGCTCCCCTTCCATCAATACTCATGTTTCTAACTTTCCTTGGATTTCTTTGCTGCCAGGTAAATTCCAGTGAATTATCTTGGTGGTTAAAGTATTTGATCCTGTATGGATGTAACTTAAGGCATGATTGAGTTCACATTTCTAGTATTTAACTTACCTCCAGCAAGTGGTTTAGGTACTGGATAAATGTACTTCAAGACATTGAGGAAATGGAATGCCAGAATAAACATTTGTCCTGTTAAATCTTACTTCACTCATCCTAGATCTGGACACATGAACTAAGTATTGGGGGATGGAAGGCAATAGGGACGCAGGAATATTTCCCAAGTGAATCAACTTTACTAGTTTACTTTAAAAAGGTGAATCCCCAAATACTGTGGAAATAAAAGCAGCATTCATATTTTTAAAGGTAAAACATGTTGCCTCAAGGAAACTTGGTGTTTGTTTTGGTCTGAGCTCCCAAACTTGATTCTTCTTAGCAATTTTGGTGGGCAAGATTGCGAATTATTCTTTTTAGTAATCATCAGCTCAAAAATGTGTTAACTATTTTTGAAAATTATAAAATATTATCATATATTAAACTCCCTCCACCTAAATGAAAATGGGAACTCTAGATGTTTATTTTCAGTGATGATGGCCTGTCCAGATTTCTATGAACCTGCCAAAAGCTCAGTTACATTTAGACATAGGTTATTGTTTATATATGAACACACACACTTTTATATTTTTCTAATAATCTTCTGTTGAGCTTATTAAGAACAAGACTAATGACTAAGAAACTGAAATTTTGATCCACCTAATCTGTTTATACCTTTCTTGTTGCTTATGTGTGCCTTATGCCATTTTAAAATAAGCATTTTATGTAGACTCAAGATGTCATGGTAGCCCCATGATGCATTTTTTTTAAATGCAAATTCTTTATGGTACAATAGGAAGCCTTTAGTGAATTATCACAAAATATTTGCCTTATTCTACAATTGTGATTTCATTTATATTTCTCTTCTTCTTAATAAAAATAGTAATATGCCCAACACTCTTATGGGGAAAATTATGTTATCTAATGTGATACCTTTGGGAACTCATTTTTTTTCCTTTTAAAAAGACTGATGTGCCACAAATAGAACTCTCTAAAATAATCAGAGGATGTCAAGAGTTCACAAATTTTGTTTGAATATAATCCATTGTAAAATGGAACATGCAATGAGATTTAGTCATGAGAGAATCTTTATTCTGAAAGAATATAACTTTCATATTCCATGGATTTTGATATTGAATTAAGCAAATATTCACCTCCTATCAATATTCATATCTTAAGTTTCTTTAATACTAAAGACTGTACATGTTATCTTTTTGTTGTTTTCAGACAGAGTTGTTAAGTGGTAATACATTTTCTTGCATGAGTTTTGGTAATTGAAATTATTGTTAGAATTAGGACATTTTAAAACTGAACACTGCTGAAGTTGAAAGAAAGGGGCACCCCAATGCCAGATATTATATTGGCAGTCTTACACGGTGATACTCACCTTGGTGGACTCACCAAGGACTTGCCTTTTTCCCTATTTTAGAGTTTGCTGTTCTTCAGAGATGCCAATGTAGGATGTACTAGATCTGTTAAGCATTTTTGCAGGAACTCTTAGAACTGTTCAGATTGATATCACTGTAACATCTTGGCCTCAGCTTCAACTATTACTTAGATTCTAAGCAATCGAACTATACTTCCTTAATCATCTCTCTCTACCATGAACCCTATCAAGTTTTTAAAAAGTTGAATTTCTTTCTCACCTTATACGTCACAGAAATAATTAAAAATCTTGAGCTTTATTCAATATCTGGTCACCAAATTAACAAGTCTACTTATTACTGTGCCTAGCCTAACCTTTCCCCCATTCCTCCCTCTTGAAATGGGAGACTTGTTTCACCTCCAGTCGAAGGATGATCCTTTTAATTTAGTTTAGATCTCAAATCCTTCACAATTTCTGGATTCTCAAGGAATTCATTGTAACCATTAGCTTTTCTTTCTTCTGTATCTTCAAGCTAGTTTGTCTACTGAATTATTCTCAGAAGGACTTAACATATATCAAATACCTGTTTTACTCCATACAAGCTACTAGGCTCTCTTACTTACCTAACTTCCTCCTTTCTTCCTCCCCTTTAAGGCCAAACTCCTGAAGGGGATGGATGATTACAGTAACTACTACTTTTTCATCTAATAATCATCAACTACAAACACTTCACAATCTACCACCAGTTCACTGAACCTCCTCTCTTAGCATTATATAAATGTGCTAACTACTACCTTCTTGTTGGAACACTTCTCAGGTATTTCTCCAACAACTCTGGTGACTTTTTCTGTCTCTTTTGCAGACTCCTCCTGATTTCCTCTGTTTTGTTCTAAATTTCAAATAACAACTACATTCTGATTGTTCCCAGCTATATATTTACAGCTAAGAACCTATCTTATATTTTAGATACACTTATCCACTATCCTATTAAATATCACTACATGGTTGTCTTCCTAGTATCTTAAATGAATTGTGTCATTATTTCTATTAAGCTTGCCCTTCCTGCTGTATTCCTTTATTTTTGTAGAATACCAACATTTACTAAATGGTCCAAATAAATAAAAAATGGAGTACTATGTTTGACTGCTCATTCTCCTTGCCACTTTCACCTTTTTAACCATCAGATCCTGAGGATTCCACCTCCTGAAGCACTTTCAAACATGGTTACTTTAAATCAAATACCAACAGTTCTCTTCTGCATTGTGGTAACCCCTCTTCAAATTGGTCTTTTTTCCTCTAGCCTTGGCTTTACTCTTGCTACCTTCATTTCCAAGTTCTCCACATTCTAGCTATTGTTATCATGCTAAAATCCAAATCTCATTCTGTCATTTGCTAAATTAAATCTTTGCTATTGTAAGTGAATTATTAAAGATCTGTATACAAGTCAAAACTCAACAAGATGAGCTGTTTGACCCTCATAAGCCCAGGCTTATTATTCCCTCCAAAGTGCATCCACAAAATGAACAATGCTTTCTTCCAGGATTTTCCGGTCTTGCAAAGATGAGCACTATCACTCCCCACCCCATGTTTTAATAAACATATCCACTTTTAAATATGTTAATACCTTCAGTCATCAAATCTATCTAATATAGAAACCATATTTATTATCTTATGTATGAGGTTCAAATAGGTAGTGAAATTATCTGAGAGCAATCTTATTTATCTTAATTCTGAATTCCCATCAAGTTACTTTCCCCAACCATTGCAGTTTCCACTATATATTATTACATATCTAGACATACAACCGGAGCTTATTAGTATTTTGGTTCCTTTGCATATGATAGATATACTTAATTTTGAATGAGCATATCTTTGTATTTAATTGTGAAAAGAGAAAAATGCAAACATAGACAAAATACACAAAAATCAGGTACACTACTGTACAATTTTTATAAGTATAACTGTAATATTTCACCACATCGCCAACTTCCAATTCTGTTACAAAATTAACTGATTATCTGTGATTGCAAAAACTTTTTATTGGTTAATCTGTCTTCAGCAATTCAGTTTGTTAGTTTCCAGATATAACTGAATTAAACTATAATAATTTTGAAAGTGTTTTTCTTTCCAGAACAACACAATTTTTACATTGAAAATTAATACTATTTAAAATCTAAGTTTCTTTACAGTAACATGAAAAGCATGTGAAATGGAAGATAATTTATATTTGAGAAAACTTTCTTCTAACATCTTACCCGTATTTTCTAAAGGAAATATGATATACTTGGGTAATATCAGATTGTTTTGAAAAGTAAACCATGAGTAACGTAAAAAAAAAAAAAAAAGTTCGCATACTGCTTGTCCCTAGTACTGTACAGGAAAAAAATATAAGGAAGTGAAAAACTAGGTACTGTGCTAAGATAATTAGAGGAATATGTGTCCTGTTGACTGGCATTAATTATGCTACATCTCTATGTCTCTTTTTCTGTTTTGTTTAAAATAAAGGAGGAAATATATGTAGAGCAGATGAGTTTCTCTGCAATAATTCCCTTTGCAAACTACATTTCTGGGTGTGTGATGGAGAAGACGACTGTGGAGACAACTCTGATGAAGCCCCTGATATGTGTGGTATGGCATTTCATGTGGGTGTAGATTATACTATCACCTCCAGACCTAATATACTGGTGTGAATCAATGAAGTGGTGAGGTAAACCACAAAGTCTGCCATCCTGGGGTTAGGTAGAGACAGATACAGCTTTTGTTCAGGTAATAAGAGATTACCCTGTCCTAAGTTGATGACTTTACAGAGACACCCCCTAAATCTGAATTTGCACATGTCAACACTATTCAAAAGATAGTTTATGGTCTGTCTGGGAAAATTTAGAGTAGTTGAACTTTTGAATTGTGTAAGGTTCATATAAGGACTTTGGCTTTGTACCAAATTGGTTATTTAGGCTAAAACATTTTTTCTTGGACAGAGAAGTACATGGAAAAAAATGTGAATAATAAAATCATGTAGTTCCACAAATTACCCACTGCTGAGACCAGTGTTGTTCAGAGAAGGGAGGTATATATGGAGGTAATATGTAAATATATTGATATATTTTAATATGCAAGCGTATTGATATATTTTGTTATGTAAATATATTAATACATTTAAATATGTTATTTCTTCATATATGTTCTATATTATAAATATAAATATATCAATATATATTTAATATATATTTAGACCTAAGCAGAGAACTGAAATTAGGAGTTATATAACATTTCAATCTGAAAATTTTAACAAAAGTTATTGCTTCTTCAAATTCGTTACTCCTGACTCTTGATAAATTGTCAGGAGTGTACTTATGCGATCAGCAACTATAAATATCCAATTTCATATCGCCAAAGTGAAGGATTTCTTATAAGTAGCAAACATTTTTAGTCTCTTCTTCTTATTCTATCTAATCTCAGTAAAAAAAGTATTTTACCTCTAAGTTAAAGAAAAATACTACTACTTTGGATATAATTAAGTAGCACGTCAGGTGAATTATAGAAAACATAGCATGAGTATATATACTTAAATCCTTTGTTCTATTTGGTGCACTAAGTTAAATCAATATTTCTTGATAGATGATGACATTGACTACTGATGTTACAATTGAATAAAAAAACTAAAACACAGAGGCAGCTTTATTTTTAAAAAAGGTTTAAAACTTAAAAATGACAGTCTTTGGGAAGTGTTCTCTATAGACACAACTAATGAGAGACATAACTAAGTTTCAGTTTTAGTTCTACATAATCTTACACAATAGACTCTAGAGAATCACCAGAGATTATATCGTTTCTGAATTATAATCCATGGAAAAATATGAGTTTTTATACCAATATCAAGCCAGAACCAATTATTTTTATAAAGTATAGATAGATAGATAGATCTACATATCTATCTATATCTATAATTTTTTCTAACCTTTATTCCATTTCAGCACACAACTAGTGAGTGGAATAGGAAATGGTTGCTAACTAATTAACCACATGAGGCTCCAGGGTCACATCCCCAGGACCACTTCTAGGGCCAGGAAGTGATTCTCAGTGACATGCCACACAGCTGCTGGAAAACCTCAAATACAACCAGCTTGATTCTGTGCATGTTTTTAGATTCCCCTAGGTCATCAGTATAAACATTGAGTCAAGCTGTTATGTACCAGGGACTATGCTAAGTAATTGGGATTAAAAAAAAAAAAAAAAAAAAAAAAGGACAGCACATGGTTCTCTTTGACAAGATCTTATTCTGATTATACAAATCAGATTTTCGTACATTATATTTCAAGCAATGGTGGAATTAAGTAAAAGGTACAGATAAGATGGAGAGGAATAAGATGAACTCTGCCTAAGGAGGAATTCAAAAACCTACAGTTTGAAGAATCCAACTGAAAAGATAGCATCGGCATTATGAACAGCATAGGGAAAAATATCATTCATTCATTTAATAAATATTTGTTAGGATAGATACTGTTGTTATTTTGGGGAATATAATGATGAGAGAAACAGGCATGGACCCTGATGTCAGAGAACTGAGAATCTAGTGGAATAGGGATTCAAATGATTTCAAAAATATATGGTTACAAATAATGATATGTGCATTGAAGAAAAAGTAGAGTAAGTTATAAAAGTATAGAACAGAGAGATTTTATTCAATCTTGGGTTATGGTAAATAATATTTGAGTTTGAGTCTGAGAGATACATCACTGCCAAGTAGGTGAAAGTGATGGGGTGGTGTGCAGCCTGCTTACGATATAGATAAATAAATAAATAAATGAATAAATAAATAAATAAATAAATTTTTTTACAAATTATTTTTTTAAAAAGAATATGAAAAAGCTTTAAGTACAACAAGCATATAGTCATATTTATATTTTACATGTACTGGCTAGAAAGGGGCAAGGCTAGGTAAGATGATTGATTGCTGTACTCTAAGCAAGCCATGCTACTAGCTTGGGCTAAGATAATGATAGCACGTGATGGCAAATATACACAGACTCGAAGATGACTTGAAAAGCAAGATAAATTGGAATAAATAATAGATTAGATATATGCGGCAAAGGAGAGGAAGTTACTAAGTATAATTTGCAGGGTGTTTGTGCTTGTTCAGTTGAACACATGGGTAACATAGGAAGAGGAACAGTATTGCAAGTAAAGATTAAAAGCCTGGTTTGAGAAACATTTGAGGAGACATTCAAGTATAGATTTCATGTAGGCTCTAGATATTTGATTCTAAAGCTTAAAAAGCTGGTCTAGAGTTATAAATTTGAGAGAATAAAATGGGGTAATGAATACTATGGACTTTGTAAGACTTAGGTTGGGGGGGAAGTAAGGCATAAGAGAAGAAGGAACTTAGGATAGACTATTGAGAGCCACCAAACCTCTAAATAAATATGGGCAGCTGGAAGAGACTCAGGTGAATTACCACAAAAGAATTAAAAAAAGAAAGTATGGCGAAAGAAATACCAAGGTAATGAAATGTATCAAGAAAGATGGAATGGTTCCTGAAAAGACAGGAAAAAATGAGTTTCAGAGCAGAGGAAAACTTAGTTTTAGATAAAAGTAGCCACCCCTTCTCTGTTATTGAAAATATTGACATGAATTGATAGACTATTTACAGATGCAGGTGGATGTCCAATTATATAATAAGGTGATGACAAACTCCCCCATCATTTTATTTCTACTTTGTAATATATGCCATAGGAAGTATATTCATGTATAGAATATGGAAGGTTGTTATTACAAGAAATTTTGAAAGGAATGCAGATTTGAATCATTATTGCAAAGGGTAAGAGAGTGACATACTATCTTCATCTGTATCTGTATCCATATCTGTCCATTTATATATACATATATATCTATATTTATATCTATATGCAGATACATATGGTTTCCAAGTAATATTTAGGGCCCATCCGGCATTAATAAATATTCATATTTGTGATATCAGTTGGTCTTGTGGCATGGTCATCTGCAACGTTCCTGGTTTTCCCAGAATGCAGACATTGGAATAGCAGATGGTTTTATTCATCTAAGCTTAGGGTTTTGTTAGATAACTAAATGAAAAAGAGAAAAAGGACAGATAATCCAGATTATTTGTACTAAAATAAGTTTCTGAATGAATTCTTAGAACAGTGTCCAACATATAATAAGTTACCAATAAATATTTGTCAAATGTGTAAATTAAAAGATGGAGCATGGGATCTAATGTCAATGGAGAGGGAAATAAAGACAAAAACACTGGAGAATAGGAAAAGGTAGATCTATCAATGGGCTAAAGTTTCCCCTAAGACAGAAAAAGGATTTAATGAGACTGGTTGAATTAAAAATTTGGGAAAATAAGAAATACTGGTCAGAATTTGTAGCATACAAATTAGTGACTTTGTATATGAAGCAATTAGAGGAAACGGTATATCTAGCTGCACTTACATCAGTTAATGTTCTTATCTGCAAGCAACACAAAATATCATTGGCTAAATTAAAAAGATAAATTTATTGAAATCTACCAATATTCACAAACTTCTAGGATAGTTGGTGGCTTAGGTGAATTAGAGTAAAAGGTCATTGGGTATGAAAAACTCCAGGAGCTAAGAGGTACAGCTATTTGTTGGTTTGTTCATGTGGATGTTGAAATGAGTTTGGATGGAGAACAATAACGATGAAAGAAGGTGCTACAGTCATTAGTAAACTGGGAAGGGGATGATGTTTACAAGTTTGATGAGAAAATAGCAATAAGAAAAATGAATAATAAAATGCCTGGCCATCAAAATAATAGTTTTTGTTTTTAGTTTATTTTTTAAAAATAGAATGTGAAGATATAGTAACAAAATTCTGAAAGCTAAAGTAGGAAATTAAGGGATATTTAAACATAAGATAACATGAGGTTTGAGCAATTTAAGAGATAATTGTAAAAGACCTAAAGGGGAGGAACTATGCTCGGAGTGGGAACCAGATTTCAATTAAGCCAAGGAGGTCAGGCAAGAAGTATGGCATATTTAAGGAGCTAATAAAGTAGTATTGCTAGAATATTAAGAGTGACAAGGGATTTGTTGGTAAGAGTGGCATGGACAAAGTAATGTTTAGTCTATTATGCCATGTGAAGTACTTAAATTTTATTCTGAAAATGCTGGATAACTATGGAAGAGATGATCAGATTAATGTGGGTTGTTCTAAGGTGGGTTGTTCTGGTGCCTTTTGGAAGATCTTAGGTTAGGCAACGAAACAGAAACATTTAGGATTCTTCTACGGTTTTCTCTGAAAGAGATAGTGAAAAGCTGAGTTATTGTAATTGGTATGTATGGAGAGAAAACAAGTTTGGGGACTGTATCACCCGGATTTGTTGACTAGTAAGAGTTGAAGGTCAATAAAAGGAATGCATTTAGATTAACCCCAGACGTGCAGCTATGATGTGCTACTAACTCAACCATGGAAATAACACAAAGCTTATGTTTGGGGAGAAGGAAGTCACGGGAATGTGATAAAGAATGGAGCTTTGGACTTACTGAATTTGAAATTCCTATAGGGGATACCCTATAATCAATTGTGAGACACTAGAATTAGTGAATTGAAAGTCTTAAGGGTATAGTGTCAAGTAAATCCATGAGAATGAATGGGAATATCAGCAGAGAATTCAAGAGTGAGAAGATCAGGAAACCAATGAAAGCACCCTGGAATATTCCACATGTAAGGATAAAGTGTCATGAGAGATGTTTCCTACTCTAGGGGTGGAAGTCTTCAGATTAAATAATGATAGAAGGACAAGGGTAAAATTCTCTGGCTTTCACTGTTGTCTCTTTAGGACACACACACAGACACACACACACACACACACACACACAGATACATATACCCACAAATATTAAACATAAATAACAAAGATCACCTATGTGACTCAAATACATATTTACACATTTGTTTACAGAGATACAGAGTAAGAAACACAGTTATAGTATTGTTGGGACATTTTTTTCACTGGATGACCTATTTTCAGATTTGGACCTGTAACATATGCTTTCTCAAGCTTTATCCTGTGTGAAATTGCTCTTTCAGATAGCTAAGTGTCCTGCCATGTTGTATAAACTGCAGGCATAAATTAATTTGGTACACCAAGTGAAGTCAGCTAAGATAAGGCATCTGGAAATGAGACCATGAAGTTTGGCTCTTTTTCTTACTTTATTTCATTTCAGCTGTGCACTCTTTTTTGTAGTTAATATAAATAAGGAGGATCATCGCTTCTATTATCACACATTTTCTAGTACGTACATGGAGGCAATTTCCACAACAAAAGATATTCAGAAAAGCCAGATTATGGATTTGAAAAGAAACAAACAAACAAACAAAAAAACAAAACAAAGCAAAAAAAGGAAGACAAAAAAGTGGGGGAATGGTTCCTCATAAGTCAGTGTACCCAAAGGAGTTGCTTTGCTTTTTTCTTTTTTTTTCAGTCAAATTTCTTTGCCCACCCTCAAGACCTCACAGATGCAGAAATAACAGAATATGCCTGCAGCCTGAGCAAATGTGCAATGGGATCGATGACTGTGGGGACAATTCAGACGAAGATCACTGTGGTGGTAATTCCATTTAATGTGAAATAACTGATTCAGCGACAGCTATAAGATAATACAATTGTTTGGGGGCTCAAAAATTAAAAAGTATTTTCCATGTGGCATGTCTGAGGGTATTTTTTTTAAGACCCTGCTCTTCTGACAAGGTATGAAAATAATCTGCTAGCATTCATTTGAATAGTAGAGCTGTGTAGCTTTATCCAAAGTCTCCACTAGTCTGTAAATCTACATTGATTATACACACTTTTTTCAGAAAATACTGCATGAGAGAAAAACATAGTGGTTTAAAAATGTTCTCTGTTAAACAGCTCCTTGAGGGGAGAGTGTTAATAAAGAACGTGTGTCTGTATACACAATCCCTTCTTCACAATTCTGAAATTAACAAAACTCTTACAACCAAATGCTTTACTAATGTAGGTGGCAAAATCATTTGGTGACAAACCCTGACATGAACTAGTCCGAAACAGTTTGTATTACTTTAAAAACAAAGTCCCACTTAGGGTGAATATTCAAACATTTTCCTGTGGAAATACAGTGTTACTTATTATAGGGTAAATACACTGTTATTTTTCTGAAAGTCCAGAATTTCAGAATTTTTTCATTTGGCCCAAGAGCTTCAAATAAACAATTGGGGAACCATGTTTCTGATAGTGTTTAGTTAAATCTTGAATGTGTTAATGTACTCAATAAATCTGTTTTGATTCTATGAAGCACTAATCATTTTTTAATGACTTTATAGGTAAGCTTACATATAAAGCAAGACCATGTAAAAAAGATGAGTTTACTTGCAGCAATAAAAACTGTATTCCCATGGACCTGCAGTGTGATCAACTTGATGACTGTGGAGATGGTTCAGATGAACAAGGCTGCAGAACAAGTGAGTTTATTTTCTGTTAAAGTGTAGCAACATGCAAGTTCAATTTCTACTTCAACATCACTAAAATTTTCTCTACTGATGTGAGAAAATATTGTTCTTCAAAAACGTACTTAAGTATACTTTCTTTTTAGTAAGCTCTTGCCAACGCAATCTTAGAATGCCACTTATATTAATATCAGAAAGTATGAGGTGGGAAAGTTCGATTTCACAGTGAGTACCCTTATTAGAGCTGAACCTGAGATCCCAATATCCAATTACAGACTTTGTTGTCAGCAAAGAAATCTATATCCCTTAATATTTTATTTTATAAAGTATACATTTAATATTTTTGATTGTTACAAACAACGGTATTTAGTTGAAAAATAATAAAGGTCTTAGTGATTTATTCAGTGTTTTAAGATTTTAATCCATTGCCAAGTTATTCTTAAAGAAGACATTATTATTTTATTCAGTTAGAGTGCGATGATATTTGAGTTATTAGACCTTGGTTATTTTTGTGTTTAGTGTTTGATATCTCATTTTTCATATTAAGAAAAATAACTAAACTTATGACTCTAAATTTGGATTGCTTATAAAAGTCATAAAATGCTTCCTATTATGGGGTCTTTCACTTTTTCTCATTTATGCATCCGAATTGTTCCTCACCGGGTTGATGAAGCATTACCCACCACAATATGGCCACATATATCTCAACTGAGGTATATAATTCCATTGGTGTGCTTTAATTAATTATAAGATAATCAAGAGTCAGTGGGGATTATAAACAGTTACAATTCTGATAATTAAAATTTTCATATTTCAAAATAATTTGATATATGTAAGTAAAATAGAGCTAATCCAACATCATTTTTATAATAATGTCCCTCTCATTTTTTTGTGCATTCTAAAACGTTTTCTGGAGTGAGAGACAAAGCTATGAAATTGCAACTACTATGCTGGGAATGGCAAATAACACATAACACTAACTTGTGTAACAGCCCATGACCACTGGAGCGTGTTGCTCCTCATATATATTTCCAGGCTAAAAATGTTTAAGAACTAATGATTTAACCTACTTGTTTGAGTAACAGGTAGTACCCTTGGTTGAATTCCTGAATATTAAATTTAGGTTAGCATTTAATGCCCACATTTCTAGGTATCGTCTAGGAAACCTTTTGGTTCCTAGAGAAGAATGTAGTACTCATACATTGTACCATTGTAATAATAGCCTGTCATTAGAAACATTGACTCTTGACTTCCTTTTACAAAGTAGTGTACTTCAATACACTGTAAATATCAGCTATTGGCAGTTTGGTCTAAACTACATTCAATGTAAATAAGCTCAGTTTTTTTTTAATCTGCTTCTATACCTTTATAAGAAATGATGACTTATATAGAGAGAAGATCATAATCTTATAAATTCAAAAAAAGTTACCTATGGAATAATAAATATGATTTTAAATTAAGAAAAAAGGTAAACTCCCACTTCAGGAATTAGAATTATATTAGTTTTGATGGAATTTTTAAATCCTAGCTCCTGCTGAATATACCTGTGAAGATAATGTGAATCCATGTGGAGATGATGCATATTGTAATCAAATAAAAACATCTGTTTTTTGTCGCTGTAAGCCTGGATTTCAGAGAAACATGAAAAACAGACAGTGTGAAGGTATAGTATATTTCCTCAACAGCTTGCTCTTAAATCTTTAGGTTATAAAAGACTCACAAGGCTGTTAAATTGTGAGATGACATGGGATTGATTTTCATCAGATTGGTGTGTATCTACGGGATACTGTTTTACCTGCAAGAGTGAAAGTCCCTGGGGTCAAGAGCCTGTTTGTATGGCTAAACTAAGCATCTCTAAGGCTACAAAGCCTTTTCTATAGTAGATTCAGACCTGCAGGAATTTCAATTGTACTGTTACAACTCTGTTTTGAAATGCAAATAACAAAATTGCTGGTTCAGGAACTACTGGAGAATTAGAGGCACTTCATGAAAGAACATGTTTATGATGACCCATTTCTCTTGAGTTGTGGCATTTGCGACACTGCAATAGCTAATTCACTTTTAGAGAATGGGGGCTTTTGTCCTAACACCATGTCTCAAACAGTGCTTTATGTTATCCAGAGTGCCTTCTAAAATTCAAAGACAGGATCTAAATAAATCTCTGTCAACTTACTTGAGATCAGGATCTCATAGTAAATTATAGGTAAATATAATATACCTATAGGGCTTTAACTAGAAAGCCATGAAATACAGACCTATATGTACTTACTGACTGCCAGTTTCTCCATTAAAGTTGATATTACTGTGATTAGAGCCAAACCTAAATTGTCTAAGTCTGGCTTATTTAGGGTAAATTCAAGTTGTAAAATGCTTTCACCTACCAGCTTCCTTCTCTACTGTCCATGTTATTCTTGGATAAAGAAAAGTGATTTTGCATTGTGTCAATCAAAATGAGATTATTGAAATGAATTAATTATATTCACCCAACAGGGAAAGAAGTGTGGCCATGTCATATTTATGTACATTTTGAATTATATACTTGTTTGAATTACTCATGGCATTTTATTTTTACATTAACATGGAACACTGAAAACTGACAGCCTAGGTTTCTCTACTTTTTTTAAGATTTATTTAACTGTTTTAGAGAGAGCAAGCAGGGGAGGGGCTGCGGGAGAGAGATAGAGAGAATCTTAAGCAGACTCCCTGCTGTGTGTGGAGCCCAACCTCACAACCCTGAGATCATGACCTGAGCCGAAATCAAGTGTCAGACGCTCAATCTACTAAGCCACCCAGGCACCCCTAGGTTTTCTCTATTTTAATTTAAAAGTTAATTATTTCTCAAGGCTAGATTATTTCTTTTTTCCCCAGAAACTTTCTATCAATTGTATATAAACACACATACACACACACACGCATACATACATACAACCTCTTCAAAATTTTAATTTTAAATAACATCAATTTACTAACATTTATTTGTGAATAATGGGCTCTATTTCCTGTATATACTTACAAAATTTAAAACTCCCATCTCAAAATTTTCTGTATTTTTAATTATATTCTATGGCAAATAAAAGCTGCAACTTCACTCTCCATTTTAAGTTGCTACAAATCCAGTATTTTTGTTGTGCAAATTAGTAACTTCTGCACTCCAATAAAATTTGTATCCTTATTAAAGGAAGTTTTGATAGTAAGGAAAAGCAATTTGATTTGGTATGGTGGAAGGGAAAGACATTACTTTGATTCATAATTCAAAGAATTCAAATGTGTTTGTGCCTTTCTTATATATAGCTCAAATAGGGAATAAGAAATCACTATGTGATGTTAGAGCCAAAATACTTTAATTAGAATATGTAAAGGGAAGACAAATGACAGAAAACAGCAGCAGAGAAGTAGCAATGGATTAATAGTTGCTGTAGGCCTGTTCTAGGTACTGGACATGTGTGAGATTCTTCCATCCCCTACGAAAGCTCACGGTATCAACCGTGTGTGTGTGTGTGTGTGTGTGTGTGTTTTAAGTAATCTCTCCCAACGTGGGACTTAAACACATAACCCTGAGATTAAGAGTCACATACTCTGCAAACGGAGTGAGCCAGACCCCCTGACATTAGTATAGAGATGAAGAGAAAATGGTGATTCTGGCCAATATGGGGCCATGTGAAGGAGGCGAAATTTTATCAAATCATGTAGATTTTTATTCTGATTCCACATCAGAGGGAAATGAAAGAATCAAATAACATCCTGTTCAAAGTTCCAGGTGTCAAATCAAATATATTTATTGCAATACTTTATTTTATTTTATTATGTTAGGTTAATCACCATACATTACCTCATTAGTTTTTTAAAATTTTTAAAGATTTTATTTACTTATTTGAGAGAGAGAATTTGATAGAGAGAGAGAGCATGAGAGGAGGAAGGGTCCGAGGGAGAAGCAGACTCCCTGCTGAGCAGGGAGCCCAATGCGGGACTCGATCCCAGGACTCCAGGATCATGACCTGAGCCGAAGGCAGTCGCTTAACCAACTGAGCCACCCAGGCGCCCAACCTCATTAGTTTTTGATTAGTGTTCCATGATTCATTGTTTGCGTATAACACCCAGTGCTCCAATATTGTAATACTTTTTTGATGGCCGAGTGCGGAAAAGATATATTTTGCTCTGTCCCTGGTATAGTATTCACTAACAATACAGTTTTCTTTATCTCCTTGCCCTATACTTCAATCAAACACAGAAATGAATTATCGTGAGAGTGCTTAAGTTCAGGTTGGGCAAAGTATCATAGTAGAGACAACAGAATCAGAAAGCCTGAATTTGAGCCTTGCCACTCTCATTGCAAGTGTCCCTGGGAAATTCCCGATCCTTACCACTGAGAGAAACAATGGAACACAGTTGAGAGCTAAATGAAAGATAATTATTATTGCTGTGCTTATCCTTAAATTTTCCAATTCAAAAGAAGGATGTGTCTCACAGATTTATTTCATAATGAGGGCGACGTGATAAAAAGAGCAGAAGAATTAAGCTGACTGAAAGTAGACAAAGAAAGTAGTAATTCACCAGAATCACCTGACGTCATTGCTGGCTCTGCTTAAGCCATTAAAATTAGAGGCATGTGCTAAACCACAGAATATTGCCTGTGATTTATTTATTACATATGATGTACATGGATTTATTTATTTGTAGATATTCAGGGTTTTGTTGCTGTTATTTCACATAGCACTTTTTGTAACATCGTCACTTCGTATATATGTGTTACAGGTTTATCTGTATGTTCATTTTTTTTTTGGTCAGGAATTGTGTAACATGCAGGCAATAAAAAATTAATTATAACTTAAGCCCTAAAGGGGCTGAAAGTCAAATAGGGGATATGAATATATGACCACATATCTGAAATATAGTAGGTACAGTGCTATAAGAGAGAAACAACCAGACAGCAGACAGCAGAGAAACTATGGGATGGATATACATTGGTGGAAAACAAGAAAGGTTTCACTTCAGGTGGATCTTGAGAGATTAGTAAAAATTCTCTATGTCAAGATGGGCAAGGGGGATTATAGGACTTATATGATAGTACAAAGGTATGGAGGTTGGTAATCAGAAACAGTCTCAGAAACAGTCTTAAAAGGAAACCTTAAGAAGTGTTTGAGTGAATGAAAATACTAGGGAAGTTTGAAAGGGCTATATCAATGTGTTAAGTGGATTAAAAAGCAATGTACAAACAATTGATGAATTATCATAGTGAAACTATTATAAAAAACTGTTATGGCCAGAAAATATGACACAGCAAATCACATACTTGAGAGTTTTAAAAAGACAATAAAAGAAATAGAAATAAGAATTTGAAGGAAGAAAAATTTGTCTTTCTTTAAATGTGGAAAGAATGGAAGCGCAAATTGAGGGTATGATGACGCTATTTTAAGCTCTTCTCTTCTAGATCTTAATGAATGTTTGGTATTTGGCACATGTTCCCACCAATGTATAAATATGGAAGGGTCATATAAATGTGTGTGTGACCAGAATTTTCGGGAAAAGAATAACACCTGCATAGCTAAAGGTACGGTTATAACAATTATTTTAAATGCTATTATAACTGCTATAAATATCTTATGGGGGAAAATTATGTTTCCTATTATATTTTAGCAATAGCTCCATGCCTGAAAATATAAATAAATCTCTTTTTAATATTGGCTAATTTGCCGAGTTGGTTTGTTATCATTCTTAATCTAATCTGGGATAGTTTATAGATATGATTGTCAAATACATGGTTACTGTTAAAATCGCTTTTGTGTTTGAAAAATCTGTCAGGAGGGAAAAGTTTATAAGCCAATGTGATAGAATATAAAGTATCTTTCTTTATGGCCTGCTCTCAGTGTATTTGAGAAATATTATTATACCAGTGGATAAAGATAACAGGTTAAAGGTTAGCATTATAAGGAGAATGGAATTTTGAGTAAGAATTTAAAAGGTTTTAAAATAAAATCATGCTTTAATTCAGACGTCCTTTACTTAGGAATATCATTTTTAAAACTTAAAAAAAATGGGTATTTGGGACTTTTTTAGGTATGAATTTTCATGTTCTGGTTTTTACTAAATAATATTGTAACAGATATTGTTAATTACAGGGCATGATTGGACAATGTTAATAAAATGGTTATTACAGGTGGAAAATAACATGATATAGTGTATTAAAGATGGGCTGGAGAGGTAAATGTACTTGAATTTGAATCCTAGCATTGCCTCTTTCTGATCTGTGGCCTTGGGGAAGTTATTAAACTCTCTGAGCCTGAGTTCCTTACCTGTAAAATGAAAATAAGAATCCCTACTTTCCATAAGAGAAAGAGATAAATTATAAAAGTTTTAGCACCATGCCTGCCATAGAGTAGACAAACATAACCATGTAAGAACTATTAAGCCTGTAGGGCTGAACTTTACTTCATAATCTGTTTTCTTTTTAATTTGCAGATTGTGTATATGCAATTCAATCTTTATGGTTTTATTAATATTTTAATTAGTATATTCAGAATTCACTTTCGGTTTTTACTTGTCCTAATATGCAAATGACATTAGTTTTGTATTGTAGGTGTCAAAACTTCAGGTAACAGGGATCCACTAGCAAGATCCTAAATAATATTGACATTATGATATTTTAATGTAGTAAATATTGATATATTTTTATTATAAAAATAAAAGAATATTTGAGATATGTGAATATTAGAAGACGAAAACTCTCCCCCCTTAATTTTCATTTCTTAACCTAAGAAAATGATGACTCGGATGCATAAACTAAATGCTCAGGAATGTTTGAGGCTTAATGAGTACACAATATACCATCTGAATATTGATCAAAGCATTAGAACATAAAGTATTGCAATTTATCAAATAGATATCCCTCTTTATGAAAATGATATCTACTACAAATACCTAATTTCTAGTCATAAGGTAAGCTTTGCCCTGGGAAAACCTACATCAATAACTATTAGAAATGTTTAGGTAAGTGTGTATTAGAAATAAGTCATGGAGACTATAACATGATATAAAGTTGGTTGATTTTTTACTGAGGAAGAAACTGTGTTAAGAATAATAATTCAAGATAATTTAAAAGTGCAATTATTGCTTTTACATTAGTTGAAATTTACTTTATTTTTGTATTTTATTATAATAATCTCCAGGCTCTGAAGATCAAGTTCTCTACATTGCTAATGACACTGATATCCTGGGTTTTATATATCCATTCAACTACAGTGGCGATCATCAACAAATTTCTCATATTGAACATAATTCAAGAATAACAGGGATGGATGTATATTATCAAAGAGATATGATTATTTGGAGTACTCAGTTTAATCCAGGCGGAATTTTCTACAAAAGGATCCATGGCAGAGAAAAAAGGCAAGCAAACAGTGGCTTGATTGTAAGTAAATAACATTGACAATTTGAAGGCTCATGCTTTTCCACCTCCCTATTTTTTTAATCTATCAATCACAATATCTGCTTATAGGAGGTAATAGGTATATTCAATTATTTCTCCCAATATTCTCCCTATACAGAAATCAAACATTTCCCTACTCATTTATTCTCACAGCTGTATATAATTTAATTGCATGATATTATGGTTTTCTTTAAGTACATTTGCTTTAGCTATGTAAGAATGGTAATGAATAATACCTAATATTTCTAGCACATTTTATATTTTGTATTATTTAACATTATATTATGAACGTGAGTTTTTTTCATCGTGAGATAAGATCAGGAATCATTACTTTGTTTTTATGTTAGAAAAGAAACTGTTGAAATATTCAGGGAATATTATTTCATTTTTAACAATATGAGAAATATACCTCTCGTCTAGGGCAAGAGATCAACTAAATTGTGTAACCATTTCTTCTGACTCCTGATAACTCTATTTCAGGGAACATCCAAACAGAGCAATATTGTTTGCTGGTATATGATGGACATGTTGATTATCATGGTTATTCCTTTTGAGAAAAATAAACTAGAGCATCTGTTTAGATTTGTGGTTGTAGACCACAAATTTTTGTTTTAGGACATGTCAATTTATTGTGCATTTTATATTTTGAGGTAACCCGGGAGAAAAATGACAGATAAATACTTATTTTTATGAGACCTGGCCCATTCCTATACAACCAAAAAGTCAAGTGCTGTCACAGTAGGATATAACTGAAGCTTTGTATTTGAAAAGAATCAGAGGTACCTATCTGGAAGTCCTTACTATCTTTTGTGGTGGTATCTACCATAAAGATTCGAACTGCTTGAATACCATTTGATAGGCGTCTGGGTGGCTCAGTTGGTTAAGCGACTACCTTCGGCTCAGGTCATGATCCTGGAGTCCAGGGATCGAGTCCCACATCGGGCTCCCTGCTCAGCGGGGAGTCTGCTTCTCCCTCTGACCCTCTTCCCTCTCGTGCTCTCTATCTCTCATTCTCTCTCAAATAAATAAATAAAATCTTAAAAAAAAAGAAATCTGGAATACATTTTTATCAGGTAGATAGCAATAATTTGGTTTTAATGAAGTTATATTACCTTTCTAATTCAGGTTAGATTAAATTAATTGTGAGTAAAAATCCATATATGTCAGAGTTGTTTCCTCAACTCCTCCTCCACCAAATAGAGTTTTACAAAATACCTTTAAGTTCTATTAAGAACAGTTCTAGGAGAGAGGCAAAAAATTTAGTAGATCCCTCTGCCTTCCTTCACTTACTCACTTGCTGTCAGACCAAAAAGCTGGTTTAGTCTTGGCTAGCTTTAGCTTTCTTTATCTGTAACACACAAGTCTGCTTTGCAAAAACATTGCTCTGATGGTAACTTATTAATGAAGTGATAAGGAGTATGTACTGTGGAGTTACATTGCCTGGGTTTTAATCTTGTTCCTATTGCTTACTAGCCTCTTAGTTGCTCTGCCCTCTCTATTTCGTGAGGTTTTAGTGAGGAATATATATATATATATATATATATATATATATATATATATATATATTTACACGCATATACTGATTGTATGTTAGTGTTAATAGTTCTTGGCAAATAATAAGTACTCTATAGACGCTTGCTATTAACAAGATGATGATGATGCTTCTGATGATGACAATGATGGTGTTGATGATGATTGACAGGATGTTCTTCTCTGAGATGCATATAATCACATGAAAATTTTTTGCAACTTACTTTTTTCTGAATTTTATTTTCTAAAAATATATCTTTGACATAATTTTTTCAGTGAAAATTATTTGATAATTATTTTAGTTTTGTCTGGGGAGATTAATAATTAGTATATAACCAGTATCTTCTAGTGAACAGAGTTTATTATAGACCCGAAGCCAAATTTGCTTATAGTTTGATAACTAAGTTTTTATCCTTACACATATAAATATATAAATGTGTATATTTTGCTTGTATATTATGTATTTATTTACTTGTATATATCTTATATATTTTAAAGATTTCTTTATTTGAGAGAGAGAGAGACAGAGCGAGCATGGGGGGGAGGGGTAGAGAGGGAGGGAGTCATCAGTGAACCAAATGGAAGATGTTAGCCTTGGGATAACAGGATGTCTTGAAAGCATGTTCAGAGATACTGAAAATACTGGAATATTTCCATCTCAGTAAAGTGTAGGAAATATGTTGTATCAGAAATCAGAAGAATATTACTCAGACAACTAAATGTTAACTGAAGTCCATTCCAAAGGAAGGTAATTTTCAATATGATCTTTTTTTGGAAGTCGTGAAGGGAATACTCTTCTGTAATCTGTGAAAATGGCTTGAATACTAATTATGATTATAAATTTAATTTCAAATGCAGTCTAAGTTATTTATAGATAGAAATGTTTATGATTTTCTAGCCCCCTGGGCTATACAAAATGGATGGATTTTTTTTCCTTTAAGAAAATTAAATGATTTAAAACATAAAAGGCTGACATGATTCAATCTATATGTAAAACATAATGAGATTTCTGAATTTGAATTTTAGTAGTCAGAACAGAATATGATAGCATTATGCAACAATTGTACATACTTTCTGGCAATTTATCATTTCTAGTATGAAGTACATGATGACAAGCACTGTAAAGTAGGTCAATGCTTGGAGAAATGCAAATGATTTTAAAAATACAGATTAGATTTTTACCATTAAATAATAGCTAAATATTCCTGAGCAAAACAAATGGTTTATCTGATCTACCTAATTTTGAGAAGTGAATATGAGATACCATTTTTGGCATAGTCTCTATTATGCAAAAGAGGATTTCAGAATGAACATGCTTATAGTTTTATTCATTAATAATCATATCTTTTCTTCAGTAAGTTGATTAGGCAATTATTTTTCCCTGAGAGATTTTACGAAAATATCCAACTAAGTTTTATTTAATAGGTTTCCATCTTTAATTGGGGACCTAGTTATAAACCTCAAACCCCAATATATGGGTTTATGTACATCACACACACACACACGCACACATACATACATACACACACACACACAAGTGCATAGGTATGCTTGTGTGCTCACAAATAAGTTTATGTGTGTACACAAGTTTTAGCAAAAAACAGTCTTGTTTTAGGACATTGGAATACTAGTATAAATTGATAGTTTTTTTTCCTTTTTTTAAATTAATTTTCTTAATTACTATAAATTTATGGTAATCATTATAACTTTACCCTGAAATTGTCTACACTTGCTTCTCAAGAATACTTTTCAAACCATCTGAGTTTATTCAACCATTTAACAACTACAATAATTTATTATGATTTCTTTGGAGGAAATCTAAAACTATCAAATCATTAAGTTATTGCCATCTTGTGACTCATTGCTGATTGCAAAAGACAGGAACTCAACAATGTATGCTGATTGGCATTAAATGGTTCCGTAACAGTTGTGATCAATATTCAAAATGTTACTGAACATAAATCTTATAGGAATATATAAAACATATGATTCCACAATTAATAATTCTAAAGATATTATTGAACATATTGTATAGCATTTTAAGGTGAACCAGTCAAATTTTTTCATTCATATCCAACGCTTTATTTAAGGAGTTCTGTTTTTTAGGTTTAGTGTTGGGTTCCTAGGATACAAAATAATAACAAAGGCTTATTCTCCTGAAGCTTATATTCTGGGGAACAAAGACAAAGTCAAGTAAACTCATAAATAAATAAATACCAAAAATTCTAATTTTGAAAATTATATTGAAGGAAATACATAATGGACCAAGAAAGAAAAACTCAAGGGTTATAAGACTTCTTTGAATAGGATGCTCCATAAAGGCCCATTTAAAGAGATTTAAGTGAAGACCTAAAAGATGAGGAGGAAGGAATGTCATCTTATTTATGTCTAAGACAACTATTTTACTTTTATGTAGAGACTGGGTTTGGTGGGGGAAAAGCTGGAACAGAAAGAGACCACATAGGAGGGCTGTGCTCCAAGTTGGTGCACAAATGGTGGTAGGTTGCAAATATTATAGTCTCAATGAAATGGAAGGGAGTGAGTAGAAGTTTAACAAAGTTTGCAAATAGAATTAATGTAGAAAATGAGTATAGGAAGGACTCAAGATGTAGATTTTTACAACTTGATGGGTAGTGAAAATGGTAAATTGTGGGTTCAGTTTCAGTCATGTTAAGTCTGAGATCCAAGTGAGGGGTTGTAAGAGATCCAAGTGAATTGTCAAATAGTGGTGTATTCAAGGTTTGATCTAAGTCTCTGGATTAGATATATATTTTAAGGAATAGAAGAATAGACGAGATATCTAGAACCATGAAGCCTGGGTAGATTACCAAGAAGAGAGTACAGGTGAAGTAAAGAAGCACTGGAACCAAGCTCTGAAGCCAGATTAAAATGATGACAGTGAGTGGGAAGTGAATTAGGAGAATAGAAGAGAATGTAGTGTCACAGAAACTAAAATAGGAGACTATTTTGAGAAAGAGATTGAGGTTATATTTCTAGCACTGCCAAAAGATCAAGTAAATGAGGACAAAGTAAGTTTCATGACAGATATTAATTAAAGACCTTGACAAATGCTGAAAATCACAGAGGAAGCAGACATCAGAGAACACTCTCGTTCTACATCAGTGGTGCTCAACTGAGGATGATCTCCCACCACAGGGGACATTTGGCAATGTCTGGAGATATTTTTTATTGTCACAACTGAGGAGTGCAGCTGGCATTCAGTGAGCATAGCAGAGGCCAGGGAGGCTACTTAAAACTCTACAGTACATAGGGCTAGTTCCGCATAACAAGGAATGATCCTGACTGAAATGTCAATAGCTGAGAAACTGTTTTCTACATAGTAATACCAGTCTCTCCAACCAAACTTTGAGTAGATCTTTTGTGTTTGTTACATCATTTTATGTAATAATAACCCTGAAATAGAAAATGATTCTAAGATGAGTCACCAACATAGTTATTCTTTTATTGGTCTCTTACTTTATTTTTCCTCACCTGAGTCTTTCTTGCTACATCTTTTCCCCTTCCCTCTGAATATTAGAATGCCTGTAGACCCCGACCTTGACCCTCTTTCTTCTACTTTTTCTCACTTCCTTATAGAGTTTATGTAGTTTAATGGTTTAATACATACCCACATGCTAACAACTACCAAAATGCTATCAGGCTCTGTTCAACTGCTTACTTTGCTTTTTCTTTTGGAATTTTTAAAGATTTATTTATATATTTTAGGGACAGAGAGTGCACTTGAGTAGGGGGAGGGGCAGAGAGAGAGAATCTTCAAGCAGACTCCCCAAGAACAGGGAGCTGGAGGATTTTTAAAAAATGTTCCCAAAATAGCATACCTAAAAATAAATGTCTCATGATTCACAAAATCTACTTCCCCAATCTCATTTAATGGCAAATCCATTTTCCAGGGGCTCAAAGTAAAAATCTTGGAGTTACAAAATGCCCGGGTGGCTCAGTTGGTTAAGTGGTTGACTCTTGGTTTTGGTTCAGGTCATGATCTCAGGGTGGTGAGATCAAGCCCCACGTGGGCCTCTGCACTCAGTGGGGAACCTGCTTCAGGATTCTCTCTCCCTTTTGCCCCTCCATCCCCAAAATAAATGAATAAATAAATAAATAAGTCTTTAAAAAAAATCTTGGGAGTTACTATTGATCCTTCTTCTTTCATAATTCCCAAATCAGGTGATCCTATGACCTTCAACATATGCTAGGAGTTAACTACCTTACATCGGCTTGACTTTAAATACCTACTTTTGAATCACCATCATCTTTCTTCTGACTTAGTACAGTAGCCTCCTAATTGGTCTTTTTGCTTTCCTTCCTACTTACCACACAATCACCAGAATGCACCTTCTAAGACATAAATTAGATCACATGACATCTCTGATCAAAGATATCTAGTGGTTCCCATGTAAAAGACAAATTTCTCATCCTTGCAAGGTTTTAAAAGATCTGGTTTCCTCTCTGACTTCATCTCCTATTAATTTCTCCCTTATGCTTCTCCAAGGATGCTTTGGTATTTGTAAAACCCATCAGTACCTACTAATGTAAGGCCTTTCCTGAAATGTTCTCTTGGCCTAAATGTTCTTCAGCTGGATATCCTGCATGGCTCAATTTGTAAACTTCTTTAAGAATTGCTCAAATGCCATCTTCTGAATACATAATGTATTGATAATTGCAATCTATTGTTCCACGCCCACCCTGGATCCTCAACACACTACTCTTTTTTTTTTCACTCTCACAGTGCATATCTTTGTTAAACTACTATATAATTTACTTACCTACTACATTTATTATTTCCTCTGTACCTTAGCTTGCTGTAAGTAAATTTTCCCATGGCAGGTATTTTTGCTGTTTTGGCCACTTCTATATGTAATCCTAACATCTAGAACAGGATCTGTCATAAAATAGGTACATAATATTTTTTAAGGGTTACAAGCAATAAATTAATTGAAAATCTTTGGTATACATGGCAATAGTATATTGATCTTGAAAAATTATACTTTACAAGTTATTCTTCTCATCCTTGTATTCGATTCATTATAAGATCAAATATTTTTATCTCCAGATATATCCCATTTTTAACCACTTTTCTCTCACAAAAATTCAGATTACAATTCCACATTTTCCTTTCTAAGGTCCATTCCATAAACCTCCTCTGATTATCCTGTATCCATTTCTGGTCCCCAGTCCTAAGCTATTTTCCACATTATAGCCAACATAATTTTAAAACATTAATATAATCATCATATCTCCCCCACTTAAATCCTTCCAATGGTTTTCCATCGAAAACTCATTGGTTTATAAGCCTCTCCTTGATATTCAGTCTCATCTTACACCACACCCGTCCCATTTCCTTACACACCTGTGAACATACACATATATACCCACAAACACGCATTTTTTTCCTGAGCCATAAATACACTATATTTAATTTCCAGGAATGCAGCTTCATTTCAGAATCTTCAAGCATGGTCTTTCCTCTGCCTCTCTTAATTATCCCGGTGAACAGAAGCTCCTTTATTAAGAAGACATCACTTTCATTATTATTACTATCATTAACATTGGTCTTGCTTAAGCATTATATATCTTAGCCCAAATAACATGTTTTCGAGTCTTTCAAAATTGAACCAACTGTTACTGTTTGAATGGACAGGCTCACAGAAAGATTGACTATTATCTAAAGAATGTCAATTGAATGCCCAAGAAGTATCATTCAAGGTGACTTCATTATTAGTCCAGATTCTGTTTAGACTTATAAACTGGAATGTTAGTTTGTCTAAGGATTAATAAGACAGTAGGAAACTAATTTTAATGAAGCTAGTCGGAAAATGATGTATAAAACTCAGCATTGTTACACACGCACACACACACACACACACACACACACATTTATAATCTGAATATATTTGATGTATGAAATACATTGAAGTACAAGAGCCCAGTGTATTTATTCAATTATATAACATACAGGGTTATGTAAGTTTCAGGTGTACAATATAATGAATGATTCAACAATTCCATACATTAGTCAGTGCTCATCACATGATAAGTAAGCTCTTAATCCTTTTCACCTATTTCACCCATTCCTCCCCCCTCACTTCTCCTCTAGCAACCACCACTTTGTTTTCTATATTTAAGAATTGGGTTTTTCTCCTCTTTTTTACTTTGTTCAATTGGTTTGTTTCTTAAATTTTACATATGAGTGGAAATCATATGGTATTTTTTTCTCTGACTTATTTCACTTAGCATTATATCCTCTAGATCCATCCACATTGTTGCAAATGGCAAGATTTCATTCTTTTTTACCTAGTAATATTCCATTGTATATATACACCACATCTTCTTTATCCATTCATCCATGGATGGACATTTAGGTTGCTTCCGTAACTTGATTATTGTAATAATGCTTCAATAAGCATAGGGGAGCATTTTTGAATTAGTGTTTTAGTTTTATTTCAGTAAATACCCATTAGTGGAATTACTGGATCATATGGCAATTCTATTTTTAATTTTTTGAGGAAACTCCATACTGTTTTATGCAGTGGCTGCACCAGTTTGCATTCCCACCAACAGTGCAAGAGGGTTCCTTTTTCTCCACATCCTCGCCAACACTTGCTGTTTCTTGTGTTTTTTATCTTAACCATTCTGACAGGTGTTAGGTGATATTGTGATTTTGATTTGCATTTTCCTGACGGTTAGTGATGTTGAGCATCTTTTCATGTATCTACTGATTATCTGTGTGTCTTCGTTGGAAACGTGTCTTCCCATGTCCTCTGCCCATTTTTTAATTGGATTATTTGGGGTTTTGGTGTTGAGCTGTATAAGTTCTTTATATAAAAGCTCTTTATAAGAGCCAAATTTGTACATAATTATATACATATACATATGCATACACACACACACACACATATATATCTGCTACATATACTGAATATTTCTGTCATCCACAAGACGCTTACTTAATGATTCTGGAGACAGTATCAACATTTGCTTCTGTGACTCTTTTTCTATGTGTTTATTGCTGTCTTAACTCCCTTTCTTATTGATACATGATTTATCCAGTAAGGTCAACTTCTTTTGTCTCTTTAAGGCATGGGCTGCAAACCAGCTATATGGGTAAGATAAATGAGTGAAACAGATTTGACATAACATTAGGGACCCACGTGAGAGAGGCAAACTCAATACATGTTCCATTAAATCAGGGGGCATCAGCTGATTGACTCTGTTATTCTGTAACGTTGCCCTGCTTTTTATATACTATCTTATATATCCTCAATTTTTAAGAAAGAAACAACTTGATTCTTTTTTTAACATCATTAGTTTTTGATATAATGTTCAATGATTCATTAGTAAATGCTAAAAAAAAAGGAAACTTGATTTTAAGGTGATATCTTAATTTTAAAGTTAAAATATACCTAAAAGTTTTATTTACTTGAACTTAAATTTAGTCCTCAATCTACCACTTTGCAATCTCTACTTTCAGATAGCTCTGCTTTCCATCTCAAGTGTTACGCTTGTTTAAATTGTAATGTCAGAAGACACCTTTATTCCTTAATTCTGGGGGATGATATCAAAATTGCTCCCATAAGTACCAACAAATTTTTCACATACTGATGCATGAAAATTCACTATTAGCATTAGATACACCCTTAAAACTATGTAAAATGCAGGCTTACATAGAATGGATAATATTATCTTAAACTGCTATATAATTTAATGTTTACAGTCTGAAAAATTTTACAGATCATCTAATCCAAAACCTTTATTTTATATATCACATAATTTATGGTGAAAGTAGGATTATTTTACAAGTTTCTGATTCCAAATTTAATGTGCTTTTAATCTTCCATCTCTTTTTTTTTTACCTAATAGTGTAAAGAAGGTTTTGAGAGCCAGTTTTGCTCTTTTCTCTCTTTTTTTTTTATTTTTGGAGGGAGGGTGGTAAATGATGGGTAAGTTTAAAGAATACTGAATATACTAAAAAAAAAAAAAAGACAAAGTCACATACAATATTGAGTCTATAATCCAAAGACAAATGTGATCTTTTTGGAAATTGTCCGAGAATTACATACTTTTATTTAGTTTTTTTATCCCCCTAAGAGAAGTTTGTGCCAGGTGGACATGGCCTTAATGTAGATAAATAATGGTTTTAAATTACTCAAATTGAAATAATCTGTTTTTCAGAATAAATTATAGATAGAAAGCAGGGATTTCCTTCCTGAAGTGTTTTTGGAACTCTTACACATTCTAACTCCAAATATAACTTTTCTTGGTTCTTTTTGGATTTCCCCATTGCTATATGAGCTTCTAGATTGAAATAATATATATCTACATATCTTAGAATATTATTAAGCCATATAATTTAGTAATGTTCAGAATTTGCATAGTAATTATTTTACTTCTATTTCCTGGTTTATGAGAATTTAACCTGATTCATATATTATAGGCCAAAAGTGTAAATAGCCTTTTCATTTAGTGTGATATACACCATACACACACACACACACACACACTTTAGAGTGGCTTTACAGCTTTGTTTTAATAGCTTTACATTACAGGATAATTACTTTAGTAAAATGAGCCAAATTTTCTTTTCCTACATGAAAAAAATAACACATAGATAAAATATGTGACTACTTCAATCAACGCTTGTGTTAACTGTATTTTCTTAAAGTATATTGCTAACTATAGGAATGTTTTTTAAAAAGAGGACAGAATTTCCATGGTTCAAATGCTTGAAGTCCCACTTCATAGATTTTCCTCTTTCCTTGATTTAAATCAAATGTCTCCAGTGACTTATAGCTTTAGTTTCCTGAAGCTGGAACTGTGACAGATACCTTACAATCCACAGCTGTAAAGGATTAGTATTTTAAAGTAGTAACCTCTAATTTTGTTACAACAAGTCTGCCAATTTTTCTGTAAGATTTAAGTGTTTCATTTATTGGACTAATATATCTCCACAAAGAAGAATGAATGCCTCAGGCCTCAAAACTTTGGCTGTGTATTTAGAGAGCTTATTAGGAAAGAAATCATCTGCCTGGAGAAAGCAGTCAAAATGTGTCTTCCACTTTGTGCAACAGTATGAGCAACGCCTTTTGTTGTTAGGGAAACTGCTTGCCTCTACAGTCTCTTCAACATGATACATTTCATTAGTGCCTCTAGCTCATAGGCCTATCTGTCTAGTGAGCTAACCAAAGGCGCAATGAGAGTTTTATATTTTCTTCTTTTGAATCTGATGTATCTGTTTGTTTTGTATTGTTTTACACCTCTTTAGAAGCAAATGGCTTAACTTTCCTGTTTTCTGTTGTCCCATGTCAGACTCCATTCCTCTTCCAGAACCTGTTTATTTTACTGTGTTTGTCCACTTTTTGTATTCGCCTGTTTGATTTTGAACCTCTCCACAAATTGTTTTTTTATTATATCAAGATCCAACAGGAATTTCTACCTTCCACTCCCCTGCCAGCATCCATTTAATACTAGAGTCCCTTTTATATGCTAATACTATTCACAATCCTGGTCAAGTTGTGGGCAATAGAGAGGGATTATATCATTCCTATGGAACTCCTTATAAAGGGTGATTTCCTAATTTGGCCATAGTTTCCTTGACAATAGGAGCATCCTGTTTCTTTCTTGTTATTGTTCTTTTTCTGTTCAGTTCCTCTCTCTTCAGTGTTGAGAATCATTGAGCATTCAGTATGTTGTGAAATCAGTGAAGATGAACATCTGGTAACATCTTCACCCTGATGCCATTATTCTCTGAGAATCGTCTTGTCACTGATGATTTATGACCATAGGTTGAATTTATCAGGTGTGATGTCCTTTACCCCATATTCTAACTACTTTAGTTGATACTGGAATGACATTAGGGATTCCTTGATCAGGGAACCAGAGAATAAATGTATAGATTTAATGAATCCATCAGTATCTCTTTGTGCTTAGCATTGGAAAGTAACATTTTTCCCTTCCCCTAAGCCATATTTTTTACCCTAATAATGTGATATAAATTTGATTTATCCTTCTAGAATCTGCCATTAGTAGAATCTTCACCAGCCTGCTTACCTGATCACTTAATCAAACTTCTGAATGTTCTATGAAAATAAAGAATTCGGGTTTTTAATTGTCTGCATTCCAGGTGTAGAAGTATAGATTGGAAAGATAATCAGACTTTTTTTTTAGAAAAAAAACTAGAATGAGTAAAACAAAATGAAAATCCTAAATTCAAAAAAGTGGAACTTTGCATGGAATATATCCTATTTTAGCAAGGATACTATTAGGATGGGAAATCATGTGTATATATTTACATCTGATAAAGGGAAACTAGGTATTTTTCTATGCTCATGCTAGATAACCAATATCATATTTTTTTGCATGCTGAGGGTTTGCTTTACTAGTGTTAGAAAATGATAAATATGCTCCAACAGACTCTAAACAGCTTATAATGGTTTTTTTCTTCATTGTCTGTCATATTCATAAATTTATGATTTACACTGACATACCCATTACATTTGTTCATATATTTACTTTTAGAACCTGCCAAAACAGGAAAAAAATTACAGTTAATTTAAGTGATACTGGAACATTTGAAAATAATCTTGTGGTTTGGCTAGGACAAATATTTATATTCTACCCACCTGTGACTATTATTTATACTGTTTCTAAAGCATATTGTATTTCAGAGTGCTTTTCGTTAAACATCACTGAGCTATCACTGGGTAGATGGATGGTATTTATTGTTAGAGTTGAGAAATATGTTACTATAAATTTCATAATTTCAGTTTTTAAATCAATAGGTGAAAAGACTGATAATAAAAGTTGTTAGAAATTTCTATGGGTTCTGTGTTTAGTTCAGGCCATATTTTCCTTCCTTGAGAGCCCACTAATCCCGCAGCAGACAGTGGCTTGCAATTCCTGTTTATTGACATCTCATGTTCTTTTTTTGAGTTTAGTTTCTCTTCTTTTAATCCAAGTCCACCCACTCCTTCAATAGAATTTGTTCCCTAGTAATTCACACAAGAAACTATCATGTTAAAAACCCATATTTCCACTGGTTGCCAGGTCCTAATGATGTTCTTACACATATTTCCACTGGTTAAAAACCATATTTCCACTGGTTGCCAGGTCCTAATGATGTTTTTACACATTGACCACATGTCTAGTTATAATCACCTTCAAATAATTGTTTCCATTCTTGATATAATACCCCTGGGAATCCTTTCTCACTTTTGGTTATGCACAATAAACCTGACTATGTCAAATTAATTATGACATTAATTCCTACTGGAAGTGATCAAGTTAATTGAAGGGCACAGAGCATACGTTATTTTCCTTACTGTCTATTTGCAAAGAACTCCCTTACTTTTCTGTCTCACGATAATTCAATAATACAATATAAAGCAGAAAATCCAAGCTAGTAAATTTAATATATGACAGATATTGTAACTTTCCTTAAAATATGTTTGAATACAGTATCTTTCTAAATGTGTCCATCTGTACTAATATTCTTTTCAATTTTTAAATCAAATTATATATGGTGAGGATGCAGAACAACTGGGACTTCCTTAAATTGCTGAAAAGAGTGTATATTTGTACAAACTCTGAAAAAAAAATGCTAGCAGTATCTATCCAAGCTAAGTATATGTATACCTTAAGACTCAACAATTCTAATCCTTGCTAAATAAATACTCAACAGAAATGAATGTTTGTGTCCACCAACAGGCATGTACAAGAACATTCATGACTTTTGTTTAGTGACCTAAAATTATAAACAATCCAAATGGATATCATCAGTAAAATGGTGAAAAAAATTGTGGCATATTCATAAAATGAAATACTACCCATCAAAAAAAAGTATTAGTAACTGACATGTACAACAATATGAATGAATTTCATAGATATAATGTTGAGTAAAAGAAGTCAGGAATAGAACAGTATGATACCATTTATATGAATCTGTTTAAACTATTCTATTTTGTTAGACATCGGAATTATGGTTAATCTCGAGGAATACTGACTAGGAGAAGTTATAGGTGAACCTTCTATAATTCTAGAAATATTCTAGCAGGGTGGTGGTTATACAAAGGCGGTGCTAGGTTAAAGTCCAATGTGTTGTGCACTTAAGATTTGTGAAATTATAATGTCTATAAAAATTAAGAATAAAATGGAGCATTTTTGATATTTAAAAAAACTGTGTAACAATTAACACCTGACCATGTTGATATTATTCCCATAAAATATCAATGTATACAGACCCCCCCTCTACCATTTTGCTTTTGAAAATACTGTGGTGGTGTTTTGTTTTCTTTTAGTGTCCTGAATTTAAAAGGCCCAGGGACATTGCAGTTGACTGGGTTGCTGGAAATATTTATTGGACTGATCATTCTAGAATGCACTGGTTCAGTTACTACACCACTCACTGGACCAGTCTGAGGTACTCTATCAACGTGGGGCAGCTGAATGGCCCCAACTGCACCAGACTCTTAACAAACATGGCTGGAGAACCCTATGCTATTGCTGTAAATCCTAAAAGAGGGTAGGTTAATGAGCTGGCTATTTGTATTTTTTGATATGCATATCCATTTTTAGAGATTTTTCCCACCTGTGCTCTGTAGTTTTCTTTCTATAATAAGTGTTCAACATAGAATAGATTCACAAGACTTCTAAAAATCCCTCTACTTCTGTACAAAAGTGTGTCCTTTTCATACCAAATGGTGACACAATATATATGTTTTCCTGAAAGGCTGCTACATTATACATTCTATGTATGTATGTGTATGTGTCTTATATGGACATTGCAATAAACACATAACCTGTATTGTTAACATAAGATTGAATTTTCAAAACATTATCTATAATATTGAACATATGAAGTGTAGAGTATTAGTATTTTGGCTATTTGTGATAATAAAAGATGTAGGTGTATGCATGAACAAATTTAAACAATTTTAACGCAAATCTTTCCTCTCCTTTGCTTGAATTGTTCCTTTTTTACTCTTACTTTTTCATTTATAGGCAGGGACCAAAAAGGAAAAGAGAGAAATGTTAAATAAAACTCCTAATTACCCACCCTTATTGGAGGTTCCCAGTCTGTAGGTTTAGAGTAGGGTCCAGGAATCTGCTTTT
Organism: Callorhinus ursinus; assembly: GCF_003265705.2. NCBI lineage: Eukaryota > Metazoa > Chordata > Mammalia > Carnivora > Otariidae > Callorhinus > Callorhinus ursinus. Next base: position 86,796,173 of record NW_027397064.1, read on the forward strand.
TCAGGGACTCTGGGGTGATTCTGATGCACACAGTCTGAAGAGAAACTGTTTTGGGGAGCAAGTTGAGTTACAACAGCACTATCTGCAAGCTAACCAACTTGACCTGTCTCGTCAGGATGATGTACTGGACTGTCGTTGGGGACCACTCCCACATAGAAGAAGCAGGCATGGACGGCACTCTGAGAAGGATTTTAGTACAAAAGAATTTGCAAAGACCCACAGGTATGATGCATTTCTGACACAGTCTAGAATGTTGAGCAATATGATCTGCATATTAGCATTACAATTCTTTCCAGGTTTGTTGGCAATATAATCATTTTTACAAGCAGATAAAATAATTTATAGTATGACTTACTGAAAGTCATTAACATTTCATGTTGTATTTTTCCAACTTGAAAGTCAAGGCCTTATCAAACTGCCAGTGATATTATGGGGATATTATTTGAAAACTGCTTAAGTTGCAAGGCCATTTGTAGGATTTCACATGCATGGAATTTTGACAGTTTATAATGTATTAAGGTATTTTTACTTATATATGTTAATGATGCTGGGATAGATGATAATATTCTTACAGGATCATAAACTAAATGGGCAAAGAGGTGGGAAAACAAATAATTTCTGTAAAAGGCAGACGTCATGATTCCTTGCCCTTTCATTCACAGCTCTTTTTGATTGGGCTTTAATACCCTTCCCAGCTATATCTTCTAAACGACCACTCCAAACTCTCTATACCCCCAGGACTGTTCAGGAGCTCGTGTGTTTTGTGTTTTGTTTTGTCTGCCTATTTTTTTCCCATTGCGTTTGCCTCCCAGGCTCCCCATCTAGAATGCCCTTCTGACTTTTGTGCACCCAGCTGAATCTTACCCACCTTATAAGGTCTAACTTTAACAATTCTTCAATAAAACATTTTCAGAACCGCAGGAGCCTCAAGGATTTCATGCCACACACAATGTCCCTGCCCACTATACCCCAAAGGAGAGAATACATTTCTAGAACACATATTATTAAATAATTATGCTTTGTAGTATCCTATGTAGTTGCAATTTTATTTCTATTTGGCACTTACATTCTTATTAACTGTTAATGTGTCGTAGGATTTTCCTTCAACTACATTGTTTTTACTCTTTATGGGAAGGAGCAGTCTTTGGGAATTAGTTCATTTATATAAGTTTGTCCCTAGTCACTGATTTAATGAGTACTAATTGAACACCCCCCTGGTATGAGAAATTGTTCCAGATGCTGAAGACAAGTTCTAACTCTAGTGAAAAGATTACCAACTCTCATGAAACTTGCCTTCCTCCAGAGGATAGAATATTTAATATACATCATGTCAGATACTAATAAGTGCTATATACAAAAGAATAGGCACTATGGGGGGGTAGAATTACGAATAGGATTATCAAAAAAGTCATCTCTATAAAGGTAATATTCGAGAGGAGAACATCATAGAGGTGGCAAGCTGTGTGAATATGTGAGCAAAGAGCTTTCCAAACAGAGCAAACACCATGTTATGAGTTAGGAATGAGCTTAGCATGTGTCAAGAACAGCAAGAATGTTAGTATACCTACGAACATATGAACAACTCAGGAAAATGGTAGAAGTGAGGGTGCCCAGGTGGCTAGGCATAGATCATCTGGGACATCAAACACACTGTTAAGGAATGAATTTTATTCTCCCTTAAGGAGAGAGAGACATGGGAGGCAACTGAAGAGGCAAGTGGCATAATATGCTCAAATATTATTTTCATTTTTTAAAGAACTTTAACTTTCTTTTTATTTTTTTATTTTTAATTAATTCCGGACCTATGGAAAAGTTGCAAAATTAATTTTTTTATTATTATGTTATGTTAATCACCTACAATTAATTTTAAAAAAGGTTAACAACCTACATGATGTTAACAACTTACATAATCACAGTATATGTGACATAATTTTCATTTTAAAGAAGGATTCTGGCAGCAATTTATAACATTGCCTGTCAGAAGGTTCTTAGGAAGGCCTGAGACAAGAATTCTTGTAAAGGTTATTTATGAGGAGAGTGTTATTCAGGAGAAACCTGTAAAAGATGGAGAGAGAAAGGGAAAAATGCCAGAAAGACTCTGTCTCAGGTAAACTCTCCTTTTGGCTTGAGCCACAGGGGATGTGCTTTGGAGCATAAATCCCATGGCATGGAAGGGGTCCTGTTTTATATGCTCCATCAGTCATTGGTTGACCTTTGGGCTCTAACTTCCCAATCGAGGTTGCTGCAGTCAGTTGAGCACAATTCTCTGGGGAAGGAGGGCAAGTATGATTCCTTAGCTCTAAACAAGCAGGTAGTAGATAGGTATTTGGTATTCTCTCCAAGACTGGAAAACTGTGTGAAAAGTGTCACTTGAATAAGTACTTGAAGGATAGGTAAGCATTTTAAAGGTGGGCAGATAATCTGTCATGGTGTAGATGTTATAAAGGTGTTCTTTGAAGTCAAATATACCTGGTTTTGAATCCCAAGGGATTACTTACTAGCTATGAGATCTCAGAAAGGAACTTATTATTTTCAAACTTTGATTTTTATCATTAGCAAACCAAGGGATAATAACAACTAACTTAAGATATTGTCATATATATTAAATGACATAGCACTCTGAGCCAGGGGCTGCAATGTAAGGCTGCATGGCATGTTCTGTGATATTAGGAATCATGACACACATAGAAGGGGGCAGGATCAGTAATGTAACATGAACTGAGAATAAAGAACTTTAAATACCTAGGTGTTTTTACATGATTTCTTGGTCAATAATGAACAACTATACAATTTCGATTCAAGGAGTGATGTGAATAAGGTAGGTCTCCAGGCTTATTGCTTTGGTAGCATTGTGCCAATGAAATAAATAGATACAGAGCTAAGAGACCAGCTAACAATCCATTGTATGGTCCTGACAAGAGCAGAGGATAACATAACTAGAATAGTAATGGCAGAAAAGGGGAGAAGGTATGTGGGAGGCAAGCAGAGTTAGCACGGTAGAATTTATCAAATGCATATGAGAATAGTGGAAGAGATAAGAAATGTGTCAAAGAGGGATAAAAAGTCAATAAATTTAACCATTCATATAATTATCTTATTTCCTTCATTTATCCATCCCACCTTTCATTAAAAAATATTGGATGCTCACAATATGCCAGGCACTATTGGTCATCAGAAGTATGGATCCCTGCACTCACAGAGCTTAAATTCTAATGTGGGGGACCATAAAAAGAAAAACCTGTGTGTGGGCATGTGTGTGTGTGCATGCACAAGTGCTTGTGTGTGTAAATGGCTCTGATAGAGAGGAGTAGGTGCAGCATGCAGCAGGTGTCACATTAATTATAGTGGGGAGAAAAGGCTTTTTGAGGTATTGATGGTTAAGATTAATTGCTAAACTGTGTGAAAACATAGACATGGGGAATGATGGTACAACCCAAAGTAAAGAATGGGACCAAAGGCCCTGAGGTAGGGAAGCCAAAGAACATGGTAAACAAATTGGAAACAAATTGGAAAACAGCATGAGACAAGGCTTGGGGAGGTGGGTAGAGGTCAGCCCATGCAGGATCTCAGAGACCATGACAAGTACGATTGCTTTGCATTAAGTAGATAACAGGATCTGATCAAACATCCACAGGGACATGTCAAGAAAGGAGTTGGTGTGAGGTTCTCTACCCCATGTGACTGGGTATGTGTGAGTTTTCTTCTCAGCAACTCTGCTTTGAAAACTTATGCTTCACTTATAGGCAGTAGACTCTTAGAAGCCATTTATTCACTCTTTCAACTAATATTTTTTGTGTGCCTACTATGTGTCAGGGATAATTTTAGGCATTTGGAATATAGGAGTGAACACACAGATCCCTCTTCTTCTAGTGGTTATATAGTAAAAAAATAATAGTTTAAAAAGTAAATTATAAAGTAAGTTATGAAGTGTTTTGTGCTGTAGAAAAGAGAGTGAAAATAGAGCAGGACGAAGGGTCAGAAATGGGAGTGCCTGCGTGGCTCAGTCAGTTAAACGTCTGCCTTCAGCTCAGGTCATGATCCCAGGGTCCTGGGATCAAGCCCCGCGTGGGGCTCCCTGCTCAGCGGGGAGCGTGCTTCTCCCTTCTCTCTGCCCCTCCTTCACCACTCTGCTCATGCTCTTGTGCTCTTGTGCTCTCTATCAAACAAATAAAATCTTAAAAAAAAAGAAGAAGAGTCAGAAATGGTGGAGAGGAGTTTGCCATGTGACATTATTAGGTGTGGAGAGTAGAACCTTGAGAAGATGCACTTGAGCAGACTGTGTGGTGCTGTTGGTCACAGGCAAATGTTGCAGGTGTGGATGAGACCCAGCTGAGTCAGTCAGATGGAGATACCGCACAGGTAATTGAAAATTTTAGTTTTGAGCTTAAAGCTCAGGGTTTAAGCTTAAAGTTTGGGGAATTAGCAAAGAAAGCTGATATTTAAAGTGCTGGACTTGTTAAGATGGACAAGGGAGGGGAAGACAAAGAGGCTTCTTAGGGTAGAATTTTGTGACATGCTTATATTTAGAAGAGACCCAGTTAGCACTGAAGGCTGTAAGGGTGTTTGAGCAGTTGGAACAAAGCAACAGAATTCAGTGTCACAATCGCTGAAGGAAGAGCTTCAAAAGAAAGATGTAGACCTTATTGGGTATACTATAGTGACTTACACAGAGAAAATGTAAATTAGCAGAAAGAGCATAAGCCTTCCATTTATTTGGCTTGAGTTAAAACTGAGCAACCTGTATAAACTTTGGAGCATCACATTTCTTATTTATAAAATATATATGATATATTTACCTTATAGAGAATTTGTAAAAATTTATTTATTTTTTAAAAGATTTTATTTATTTATTTGAGAGAGAGGGATAGAACACAAGTGGGGGGTCAGAGGGAGAGAGAAGCAGACTCCCCACTAAATGGGGAACCTGACACCCCAGACCCTGGGATCATGACCTGAGCTAAAGGCAGATGCTTAAATGACTGAGCCACCCAGGCAGCCCTGTAACAATTAATTTAAATCAGATGTGAAAACTCATATAAATTGATTAACATAATTCCTTTAATATCTAACAGGCTAAGAATAATTGTTAAAAACAATGTGCTATGTACAATGCTAAAGCCTCATATTATTCCATATGATGTCCACCATAACTCCCTAGCACTGGTAATTATTCTTTTTAAAAAATTTTTTTATTGTTATGTTAATCACCATACATTACATCATTAGTTTTTGATGTAGTGTTCCATGATTCATTGTTTGTGCGTAACACCAAGTGCTCCACGCAGAATGTGCCCTCTTTAATACCCATCACCAGGCTAACCCATCCCCCCACCCCCCTCCCCTCTAGAACCCTCAGTTTATTTTTCAGGGTCCATCGTCTCTCATGGTTCTTCTCCCCCTCCTACTTACTCCCCTTCTTTCTTCCCCTCCTGCTATCTTCTTCTTTTTCTTTTTTCTTAACATATATTGCATTATTTGTTTCAGAGGTACAGATCTGTGATTCAACAGTCTTGCACAATTCACAGCGCTCACCATAGCACATACCCTCCCCAATGTCTATCACCCAGCCACCCCATCCCTCCCACCCCCCACCACTCCAGCACCCTCAGTTTGTTTCCTGAGATTACGAATTCCTCATATCGCACTGGTAATTATTCTTATTCACATTTTAAAATGTCATCTAGTATATTTTGTTAATTTGATTCATTTTCTCATTGTATATCAGTCAGAATTCTGTAAGATTTTTAAAAATCCACAAGCCATATACAAAAATCTATTATTTCACTTCATGCCTCCCTGCTTAATAAGTGACTTTCTTAATACTGGAAATGCTGGTTTTGTATTCCTAAGCAGGATTTTATTCCATCAGGCAAAACATCTCCCAAAGTTATCTTTACAGTGATTAATAACTCCTGAGTATTGTCATGCTACATGTTATTGATATAAAAATGAGTCAAGAACAAATCTCATGCAAGCTTTAGGAAATAATAAATAATTTCGATTTCGTAAATAGCATATTACTAGAGAGTGATAATGAACAGTTGGAAATAAGTTAGTCATAGTTCTGCATCTGTATGTATATGTACATATTATATGTAGAGAGACATGTGTACTTATACATACGTATCCCTGAGATATCCTTCTATGGAACTACATTCATTACTTCTGCCTTCCCAGAAACATGACTTGTTTGTACCTATTTTTTCTCTCTCTTTTTTCTTGGTATATGTTCATAAATATTTGCCCTGACTCCAAGGTTATTATATTGAAATCAGTAACTATAATAACACTTCTTTTTCCCTCCAAGTGTAATATGTTATTCTTTACATTTTGGGTTCATTGGAAATGCTACCTTTCATTTCTGAATTCATGAATGAATATGTGCACAGAGATGTGGCACATTTGATTACGCTCTGTACTTTAATAGGGTATAGATGATATCTGCAGGAATGAACAGCAATAGGAATAGATGTGAACTTATCTATCCCTTTATATAACCCCTAAGTATTTCAAGGTTAGAATTGTACTATCCAGCTGAATAGTTAGTCTACCACTTTGCTAGCCTTATGTTTGCTCACTACCAGTGCTGCCATTACATACTTCCCAAAATCATGATGGGAATACCTCGATTCTCTGGGCTTTCATAGCACTCATTATCTCCATAGTTGATACTTCATCATCTACTGCTTTAATGATATAGTAGAACATGAACTCTCTAATGTATATTCTATGTATCCAATAAGACCACAAACAACCTAAATCAAAACCATTACCGGTATTCATATATACATTGAAGAATATTATAGTGCCCGTAATTGGTGTGAGCTTAAGAATAATTATGTACTGAATGAATGAAGAGATGAATGCCCACAATTTTAACACTCTAACTCATGGTACGGTTTTATAACTTCTTTTGACAAATGGCACACTTGTTTATTTTATTAGACACTATGTTAAAAACAAAAAGTTTAATTTATCTTCTGATTCAATCAATTGTGTGGTGGTTGAGTAGCATGCTCCATGAGATTAGGAACATCATCTATTTTTTTCTTTGCTACGTACCTAGTACCTTACAGTGTATAGTACAAGGGAAGTGTCTTGTGAATACATTTGCGTTAATGAATGATGTGTCAGGTAAGGACAATTTCCAGTTTCTCTCCAGTAAGAGAGCATGTAAGATTACGAGTTTGATTTAAATAACATGTTATTTGATACCTAGAAGCTTACCAAATCCTGGCAATTTCTGAGAGATTAAAGAAGTACACATTGGCCCTGCACCATTTATAATTATTGATTGCAAATTCTTTTTTCCTTAGACAACAAAAGTCTCTAATTAAATGAAATGGATAAAAACCAGAGGATCATAGGGGAAGGGAGGGAAAAATAAAATAAGATGAAATCAGAGAGGGAGACAAACCCTAAGAGACTCTTAACTATAGGAAACAAACTGAGAGTTGCTGGAGGCGAGGTAGGTTGGGTGTGGGGTAATTGGGCCTTAAGGAAGGCATGTGATATAATGAGCACTGGGTGTTATATGCACTGAAATCTATCTCTGAAACTAATAATACACTATATGTCAACTAATTGAATTTAAATAAAACAAAATTAAAAAAAAAAAACCTTAGGATTGTTTTGGAACTCCTTGATGCATTTATTTTACTAACACTCAAATAAGGATGTGTGTGTGTGTGTGTGTGTGTGTGTGTGTGTGTGTGTGTGACTTTAGTTTGGAATCTAAGACTGTAGGTAGGCAACCTGTTGCAAAAAAATACTTTTTTAAAAGATTTTATTTATTTATTTGAGAGAGAGAGGGAAAGCACAGAGGGTGAGTGAAAGGGAGAAGCAGACTCCCCACTGAGCAGGGAGCCTGAAGTGGGGCTGGATCCCAGGACCCTGACATCATGATCTGAGCCAAAGGCAGATGCTTAACCAACTAAGCCACCCAGTTGCCCCTCAAAAAATACTTTTAACAATTTTTTAAAAATAAATTTGACATAGCGGTAAATACTTTCAGTTTTTGGAACCTTTTTATCACCTTTTAAATCAAGAATATGGTAGTGCACACTTGCTGGTTAATACTACCTTACAAATCTTGGCTTTCCTTTAACACAGAATGTATATAATCTTTTTCTCTATTTCTGAAAATACAGTGATTTTAATTTATTACTCTCTCCAAGTGTTCTCTCTTAAAAAGCGTATTAGTATTATGGTCATTTCTCATAAGATTTTGCTTTAACATTTTCTTTTTCTACCCTTCGTTTTCTTTTCTTCTTTTCTTTTTCTTTTATTTTTCTCTCTCTTTCTCTCTCTTTTTTAAGACCATAGTGGAAATTGGAGAACTAGTGGGAGGATCTTGGAAATTTTCAGAGTTCAACTAAAGTGAAATTCAAAAAATCCTTAAAATGTAATAATAGCCTTGATATCATGGGAGATGTTAAATAAATAACTATATGACTAGGGTCATTATTATACATTCCTAAAACTTAGTGAGCCTGTGTCTTTATCTTTTAAAAGTCTTCCAAATTGTGATTCCATAATGCTTGATTAGCACAAATGGCACTTTATTTTAAATTTTCTGTACTTACACAGACTTGGCTGCAAATATCCATCATTCCCAGTTCAGCTAAAAATGACTTTCTTGGGAATTGATTTTTTTTTCCATTTTATTTTGGTACTCTATTAAAGACAAAAAGGAGATGTGATATTTTAAAGATAGAAATGAATTTGTTCTTTCATATAAACTTCACTCTCATCTCTATAACAAGAAAAGTTAGTTGATTCCTTTATTAACTTTTTAATTTAAAAGACTATCTCTTTTATTAAAGGGCTTAAGGAAAAATCAAAATCATCGATTTGTGGATTTTTTGGAATATAAACTCCACTCATCGGAAAGCTTTGTTATATAATTTTTATCTAGCTGTAATTCCATCCAATAGTAAAATATGTGACCAGAGCTGATAAAGATGGGTATGTCTTAGACAAGCCTAGACTAATAAGGCAATATATGACACTTTTGAGAACTTTTTTACTGCTGCTGAATCTAAAGCAACAATATTGGTAATGAGACTGTATGGCACACCCTTTGTTTTCTTTTAACAAATTTAATATCCAAATGTAAAGAACAATTTTGGAGACAGTTTATTTTAATCTACTTCTTTATTATATTACATCTGTGAAAGAGAAAGGAAAGTGTTTCCAACCCTGCTTAGACAACTGTTTTGAAATATAATGGAGGGCAGCAGGAAACTTGTTCATTTTATGTTTCATGTTACCAGTAATTATACATGAAGAAGCAAAATCATAACTCCCAACATGACTCCAAATAGCCAATTAATCATTGAGCAGAAACTAGTAAAACATGGGCCACTCATTTTAATTGTTAAGTCATTTTCAGAGATTGGGCATAGTACATCTTTATATTTTACTTGAGGAGCGATTTTTTTATTTAGTTTGATTACATTTGGGCTAGATCTACATACTTAACTAAAAAATGATTCTTAAACGATCTTCACTCTGAGTTGGGTTTTTTTGTGTGTTTCATTTTTGTTTTTGTTTTGTTTTTCATTCTGATTGTTAAATCCTGGACCTACCTACACAGGAATCCAATTAGCACAAATTCAGAAACACTTCCCAGTCAGTTGCCTTGCCATGGAGGTGTATCTCAGTTATTTTATTTTATTTTATTTTATTTTATTTTATTTTATTTTATTATGCCATGTTAGTCACCATACAGTACATCATTAGTTTTTGATGTAGTGTTCCATGATTCATTGTTTGCTTATAACACCCAGTGCTCCATGCAATAGGTGCCCTTATTGAATGTTCCAGTTGGGAAAGCTGTTTAACTTTCAGCTGCCAAAAGTATTTTAATTTCATTATACTGTTTTTATTATGTAATACATCATATATAAAGACTAGCTATGTCACAAAAGTTAGACATCTACAGCAGTGAAGACTTATTGTAGAATTCACGTGTTGTAGATCTTACTTAAGATATCTTTTATGTCAATGATATTTTTGTGAGAAGATACTGTCTAGACTCCAGTCACATTATGAAATTAAAAAATAAAAAATTGAATAAGTAGAAAAACATGATTTTTTACCACATTTTATTTTAGCCCATTGTTATTCACTAATAGGTAACTGATGATAAAAAAATAAAGAGAAGCAATCCCGGAGAAAATTAATGATTAGAGTGAAAAATTTAAGCACAACTAGAACCTTAATTAAGGAACTGCCATTCATTCTTCCCTACTATAAACATCAATCTTTAGTCAATTTAGACTTCAGCATGCACACAGGTGGCTCACAACACCATAGGCCAATTCCAAATGGGCGAAAATGTCTTATGAGTAAGCTTTTTATGTTCTGAGATATGTACCTTTATGAAGACACTCAAAATATAACTAATTACACTGAATTATTTTAAATAAAGGTTGGATAAATTATTTAAATGATGAGTTAATTCTGTATGTACTATAAACATAGAAACTAAATTATCATGGAAAAGTATTTTAGAAAATAGCTATGTGTAAGAGACCAGTAAGTGTGGAGAGGAAAGACATTTTAGGGTAGTTGTCCCTATGTGAAGTAAAGTTTTTACCACAGCTTATTAAATTCGATGTAAGCTATACATAGGTATCGCACATAAGGAGTACTTATTTCATTATTTTTCTAATTTTTTACAGTACCATGATGTAGACGGGGTAATTTCTTTGATACTTGAAGAAAAACTATCAATCATAATTATACAATATAAAGCAGAAACATGATTTTAATTAATTTCAACTTTATTTTTGTTATTTGTCCTCATGTATTGATTTTGCAGGTCTGGCTGTGGATCATTTTAGTGAACGAATATATTGGGCTGACCTTGAGCTTTCTGTTATTGGCAGTGTTCTGTATGATGGCTCTGATTCAGTAATCTCTGTCAGTAGCAAACAAGGTTTGTGAAGTGCTTTTGTTTCATCTTTTAAATATTATTAAGCATGTTGAGTAATGGTATGTAAGTATAAATATGAAAGCTTCACATTCTGAATTTCCTCAAATTCTTTTTCCTTCCAACTTGTTGCTCTTACTAGAGATTATAATTTTCATTCCTACTAGACTAACAAAAGGCCAGGCCAGAATTTCCTTAGCACAGGACAAACATGGCCCATTGCTTCCCAGATTCAGAAAACATTCATTCTGTTCCTTCTGTACATTTCACATTCTGAGCTGAACACTTCAAGTAGTCAAGATTAGTGCCTCTGAACACAAGTTTTATTTCAAATTGCAGTTAGAGCAAGCAGAAATTAATTACTGTATATAATAAAACATCATTGTAACAATTGTACATCCGAGTGAAAAATAGTGTGTAAAAATAACTTACCTCTACCTCCAGTGAGTGCAGAATCTACTTGTGCTCCTTCCCTGGTGCCCTTTTGTATCGCCACCTCTATGCCTATCTCCTGTTTTTTATTTTCATTCTCTACTGTCTGTGCCTCACAATTGCTTTGCCTGGCAACCTCAGTTCTTTCTGCTGAATCTAATTTCTTTCCCTTCTGTGTTTCTTGCCCTTCCCTACCACAACTTCTTTGTTTATTAACCACAAATTGTTTATAATATGTACTTGAAGTTTTTATATTTACATATTATAAATACTGAATATAGCTTTGCTTCTTGTTTTTTAACAGAAGCAGAGGAGTTAAAAGAAAAATAATTAAAGTGAACTTTCATTGTGCCTTTACCCAACATGTGTTTTTTGTATAATGACCCAAATGGCAAAAAAAAAAAAATTACACATTGCTATAACAATAAAGTTAACCTGTTTCATATTAAGTACATTGAAGAAACATATATAAGTTTAAAAAAAGCACTTTATGTTTTACAATCTCTAGATAATAACTAAACTATAAATGTCATTTTGCATGTTATACATTTCAATGTCCAAGGATAGATTAATTATTCTTATCATAAAAATCTCTTAAAATAAGTTATTTCTTAAAATGTGAAAAATGATAGCCTCTATTATTGTTAGCCAAACTAGTCATATGCAACATTACCATTTGCTAGTTTGTTTTCTTTATCCCATTTCTAAAAGAGACAATGGTAATGCCTTTTTTTCTGTTCTTTTTGTCATTCAGGCCATCCAATTTGATCATTAATTTGATCTAGAACACAAATTCAGAATTTTGTGAACTGCCTATCTGTGTGCAATGGATAAATCTGGCCTGTAGCTTTCTTTTGTCTGAAAACTATACAGCAGATTACTCTGCATACAGTAAGCCCCCAGCAAATGCTTTGTGGTGGTGCAGATGGTTAAAGTGATGATGGAAATGTTTTTATGTGTGAGTGATATGTTTAGTATTTCACATATTCCTACTGCAAAGAAATTGATTCTAACAACTTTACAGCTACAATTAAAAATATTATAATTCTAAAAGTTTTTTTAAACAACAGTAGTAAGACTTTCTACATCATCTTGAATAAACCTGGTTTTAAGTCTGAGCACCTATTTACATTGCAACTTTTATAACTCCACTTTTTAAAAATCCTAGGCTTGTTACATCCACATAGGATTGATGTCTTTGAAGATTATATATATGGAGCAGGATCTAAAAATGGTGTATTTCGAGTACAAAAATTTGGCCATGGTTCAGTAGAATACCTAACTTTAGATATTGATAAAACAAAAGGTGTTTTGATATCTCATCGCTATAAACAACTAGACTGTAAGTATATTTTATATTGTTTTTGACAAAAGACAGTATTTTAAAATATTTTAACTATTTCAATGTCTTAATCCTGTGAGTTAAGTAACTTTAATGGTGCTATTACTAGATATTTTTATCACCAAAGTCAAGATGTAAATCATGCAAAAGTTAATTTTGCATTTGATTGTGTTTTCTTGGAATTAGAATTGACTTGGTTATAAAAAAGTCTCATTCTCTTTTTCAATAAAACCTGTGTCTATATATAAACCATGGCAAGTACTGAAGTTCATCATTAGCCATTTTGAATCTTGTTGCTGATAACAAGTAACAATCATAGCATCAACATTCCATCTTTAAAAGCAACTGAGGAGTACTGTTTTCAGGGGCTATGTTTTCTCTGTTTATGATTTTTATTGTTACTTTCCTTACTAGAAAGGAATAAATTATTGATGCAATTATCTTGAAAGATCTGTTTCAAACACAACTATCAAAAATACTGAAGAACAAAGTAAAAAAACAATGTGACCGAAATTCTAATGGTCTGTCCTTATGTATGAGTTTATACTTCAAGAAACTTTAAGATTTATTGATAATTTTTTACTGCAAATAAAAAGAGACTTAACCTCATTTGGGGCAATTTTCTGGAAAGGTAACAATTGATATTTATCCAAATCAGTTTTGGAATCAGATTAAAACTACAGATAGTCCCCTAAGAACTTCTGGAAATCCTATCCAAACTTGTGTTGCTCTTTACCAATGATCTGACATATTTAGTTCCAAGGTTAATATGAGGACACACTATCATCCTCTAGTTGTGTTTGATTCTTATTCATAGTCAAATATTACCACCTTCATAAAAGCTACATAAATAAATAAAACTTTGCCCTGAATATAATAGGTGTTTGAGTGGTGGTTCTAACTCAGTTAAAGCCATTCTCACAGTTACCATTTCACTACCTAGGTGCCATTTCTGTTTCATTCTACCGACAGATTCACTAAGGAGAGTCGTGGAGCAGTTATGACTGCAGAGGATGCTAATTGGGTAGAAATTTAGACAAAAATAAACGTGGCAGACATTTACATGCACACAAACTGCATGGAAAGGAAACCATGTTAAATCTAGTTTTTAGAAAAAAAGAGTCCTCTCTTTCGTTCGTGTTTCGAACAGACAAATACATACGGATTTTAAGCCTTTGTAAATACAAGGGGAAGTTGTTTCTGTCTGTTCAACAGTTCTGAAACTACCTAAAATGAGGAGTAGGTCCCCCAAAGACTTCAGTTGGCTTTACTTTTTTTACATAAACCCAAACTCTGCTTCGGTATCTCAGACCAACTCTTTTACCAAAAAGAAGTCAGATGGAAGAGTGGCAAAGTATATGTTTGAATAATTCCTTCTCTCTTGTGGGAAGTGTAAATCAGGATAAATTTCCTGTTAATGATGGGTGTTGATTAAGAATTTCTCTGTACCTATAAAGGAGAACAGTAACATTGAAATAAGATATACCCAGTAGGGATTTGATATGATTTCTTTTCAATGTTGTTAATGCATCCTTTCACCATGTTGAATTTTATGTTTCTGAAAACTGTTGTACTTATAGTCATGCATTTCTTTGTTTCCTTTTGTTTTAATCAGTGCCCAATCCATGCTTGGACTTAGTATGTGAATTCCTGTGTTTGCTGAGTCCTTTTGGAGCCACCTGTGTGTGCCCAGAAGGCAAATATTTGATTAATGGTACTTGCAGTGATGACAGCCTATTAGGTAGGTAAACGTCATTATTCTGTAAATAATGAATTAATTTGTATGATAAATTTTCACACCTCTTGAAACTGAACAGAATTAGCTACGCAATCGTCAGCACAGTTGCCTTGATATCATTGGTTTTTGAATGCCTGCATAAACTATTCTTTCTGATAATGACTTCCTAATTGATTTACTCTACATTTATTCACAATGCTGCACTGAGCACTTACTATGCATTTAAGACTAGATTAAGAACTTTGAAGTCACACACCAAATCAAGATACTTTTATATAGCTCTTTATCAGTGAAGATAATGATATTTCTGAGGATGCCATTTCCTTACATGTTTAAACCCAACCTTAAAATCCCTTATTCATCCATCAAGTTCATAGTGAACAACTTTCTTGCACCAAATACTAGTTTCGAGACTAAGGATAAGGGGCTCCTGGGTGGCTCAGTTGGTTAAGCAGCTGCCTTCAGCTCAGGTCATGATCCCAGGGTCCTGGGATCAAGCCCCGCATCGGGCTCCCTGCTCAGCGGAGAGCCTGCTTCTCCCTCTCTGCATACCACTCTGCCTATTAGTGCTTTCTCTCTCTGTCAAATAAATAAATAAATAAATAAATAAATAAATAAATAAATAAAATATTAAAAAAAAAGAAATAAACTGAGGATAAGAAACTAAGCTGTACTTTCTTCTGCATAAATTTGATTCACAATACATACTACTAAATAAATATTTTGAGGGCTTCTGAGCAAAACATAGTGGTAATTTAGAAGCTAAGGACTAATTTAGAAACAAAACTGACAAGATTCCTTCACTCATAGAGCTCATATTTTAGAAGCTACATTAACATTGAACAAATATTTAAAAAAGTAAAATGTTATTTCAGATGCTTATTATAAGTATTAAATAGCAAAAAGTCAAAAAATAAAATAATGAAAATCAAAAACCAAAATAGTACGGTGAGAAAAGAGAAAAAATAGACATCTCTCAATTATCCAGGCAGACTGATGAGAAGACGACTCATAATCAAGACATTAGCCATAATGGATAAACAAATTACTATTAAGCGAAAATAAAATCAGCACTTACTAAATTTTATGACACAGACAAAAACACAGTGCTCTAAAATCCCCTGAGGATCACATTTTTCCAGTGAGGTACACTTAAGATCTCTTCACAGCAGGACTTTCTACCTGCTGTATTTTTCTCTGTTAGAATGAACTCCTCACATGAAGACTGTGTCTTTGCCCTCAGTCAGCTTCTCCCCGCCCTTATCATTTTCTCATTGTTCTCTACTGGGAGTTATAGGCAATCTGAAGAGTTCTACCTTTCCAAGACTGTAGGTGTCTAAAACTATCATGGCTCCTTCATTTAATATATATTCTTTAAGCATTGGATATGCAAAGCTGAAAAGTTTGCAAAGATGATATGGTGAATGGCATAAACACCAATAGATCTTTGTGTGGATAGTGGTACATGGCCCAGAAGAGACAAGAGTTAAAACCATTAGAAGAATTCAGATGATCATCCAATTAGAGAACTGATTACAATTTTCTCTAGAATATGACCCTAGGACAAGGTCTGCCAAAACAGAGGGGATTCAGATTAAGTGGAAATGAGGGATCAGAATCCTGAGACAGAGGAACTGAAAAGGCATGAAAACAAGGCATATAAAGAAAATAGTGAGTCATTTATTTGAGTTAGTCTGTAGCGCGTGTGAAACAGTGTTGTGGGTGACAAGGTTAGAAATTTCTTAACAGAGAGCTAATTGTGAATCATGATTGGTATTTGGGATGAGTCCTTCAGTGCCAGTTCTTGAGGAGGTAGCTGTCACTGGCACGAGAATGCACCCTTTCTCTTTATTGATTATCTTTCCAACCAGAGTAGCTGTGACCTCAACTGTGATGATCAAATAGGAGAATTAAATGGACATTTTCAAATGTTATTACGCACATTTTTTACTAGCTGCTCTGACATGTTCATGTAGGTAAACTATGTGTGGCCACATATTCTCCTTAACCTCTCAGAAAGAGATTCTTTAAAATAACAGTCTTTCCCTGTACAAGATATGCCACATTTTTATTAGTTCCACACACACTCCTAACCAGTGATCTCACAGGTGCCCCTCCGCCCCTATGTACTGTGTCTACTTATACTATTGTTTGGGTGGGAGAGACCCCTAAGAGAGAGATGAGAATTCTGCACAGAAGTATTCTAATGCCACCAATGTGACTTTTCCATTGACTCTGATGTTGTCAGTGTTGTTTTTATGGTCAAGTTGCCTACAGTTTTTGTTGTTTTTGCATTATAACTAGACATTAATATCTCTTCTACATAACTCTTTTTTTCTTCTTTGCTTAGTGTAAATGATTTATCTAACACTCAGATTAATTTATCCCATAATCCCAGCAAATACACAGGAAGAAGTTGGCCTGGGGTGGATCTGAGGCAGAGGTTTGGTTTAGGCCAAGATCTATCAATTAACTAATTTGTTTGGCCCTGTCCTCCCTTAGTCTCAGTTTCTTTTGTGTAAAATTAGATTAACAATAAATATCACTACTACTTGTAATAATAATAATAAATATTTTGAAGGCTTATGAACAAGGCATAATGTAAGTATATGTATATTGTTGTATTTAATTCCCCCAAATCCCCGATAATAATAATATGATCATTACCCCTGTTTTCTCAGATTAGAAAACTGAAGCAAGACTCAATTGATTGTCTAACATTACTTAATAATGGTGGTCCCCCAAGGTGAACCTAGGCATTCTACACTCTTCACCATCCCCTATACACCCCAGTGCCTCTATAGCGCCCATATCACCAACGTCCAGAGTCACTGAAAAGAGCAGAAATGACTGCTTAGCACAATGCTTTGCAAAAAGTAGACACACAGCACTGTAAGATAAATCTATCATTAAGTAAGCAAGCAAATGAAATAGTTTTTTTGCTATATTAATTCATCAAATTTTATAGTTTTGTTTGAAATGAGAAAGCATGTTTGTCTAAGTGTACACTTATCTGAGATCTAAAACTTTTTTTTAATTTAAAATCAATTAGCCGACATATAGTAAATCAGTAGTTTTTGATATAATGTTCAGTGATACATTAGTTGCATATAACACTCAGTGCTCATCACATCACATGCCCCCCTTAAACTTTGTAAGAAATTTTAGTTTTACTATTTCAGATTTGACTGAAAGGCATGATTACAGAAACCTCCTAAAAGTTCATTTTTTAATTTAAAAGAAAGTCTTATATTTTAAATAATCAGAGTGTTAAAAAATATTCACTTTGGCCACTATGCGTATGAGCCTTGGTAGCAGACAGTTCGGACCACCTCAGTGAGGAATATAAATAAATAGATTTCAGAATTACTGATTGGTATAGATAAATGCCAATTAATTTTTCCTGACATTAACATTTGATATAGCCAAGTTTTTCTGCTCTTTATAATTACATGCCTTTCTCTAGCTGCTATTGTTAAATAATGAGACACTGAATATTTTTAATCTTCAGGTAAGAAATTTGAAATTCAAATGTTACTCATTCTTGGAGAAGTATTCACCTGCTCTTTCCTATAGTTGATTATAATTGCTGGAGCTTGGCTTCTGGGGGTGATTTAGTTATTGACAAAAGCAACCTTCTTTTTCTTTATAGAACTATTACAGTTAGGTTTTGAAATTCCACTTCTATTTCATCAAGCAGTGTTATATTTTAAAATTTCTGGTGCCTGATGAGGCACATTACAGAAGTGCACATGTCCTAACATGTAGAGATTTTGAATATCTATGTAGCTTACATAGAACATTTACAGATGAAAATGAACTCCCCCACAATAATCTTAACTGTGATCATAATGCCTTAAATATTTATCTTCACTGTTTACATTCACAACTCCAATCAGGGATATTTTATGCTGAACGAATTAGAAATGTTTGGTTGAATTTTAAACTAAGTATAGGGCGCCTGGGTGGCTCAGTCCTTAAGCGTCTGCCTTCCGCTCAGGTCATGATCCCAGGGTCCTGGGATCGAGTCCCACATCGGGCTCCCCGCTCAGCGGGAAGCCTGCTTCTCCCTCTCCCACTCCCCCTGCTTGTGTTCCTGCTCTCCCTGTCTCTCTCTGTCAAATAAATAAATAAAATCTTAAAAAAAAAAAGAAAAGAAATCCTTTTAAAAAAATAAATAAAAAAAATAAACTAAGTATATATTTCCATTCTAGATCTTTCTTGAGAATTCAACCTCTCTGTTCAACTCTTTGCTTTGCAGTGAGGCAAGTCTCAGAATTGTCTGGTACTGCTGATAAATAGTCTCTATTTATGATAGTGGATGTGATATTTGAGTCATTTTTTTTTTTATTTGAAGTCACTGAGGCTCTTTAAAATGCTCTTGTGATTATTGCACTGCTATATTAAAACTTCTGCTATTTTGGGGCCAATGGATCTTGAATAAAGAATACAGGCTGTTTTGATTTTACCTTACTTTGCTATAAAAGAGGCATGGCTTTAATAGAAGGCATATTCTAGAACAGAATGCTTCTTACAATATTCTCAATCATTTGTGTTCTATTGGGCATCATGTCCTGCCCTAAGTAAAGCAGTATTTCTAATGGAGTAAGGTCATGTCAACACACATAACCTGAAAAATTATTCCAAACCAATTCTTATCATAAATAAGACTCATTATATTTTTAAAAATAATTTTTCAACCCCAAAGAATAACCATCCTTTTCTTATCCCCAGCCAAAATGTATTAAGTAGACAGATTGTGACTAAATATTTTCCATATGAAAATTTTACATATGAAAATGTTTCTGACACTGTTTTATCAACATCTTGTACCAAACCTAAGTGTCTTTTAGTTTTGAGTTGTTTATACATAGTCAATAAGGATGTATACCAAAGAAGGTATTTTCATTTAAATGTTTTTCTATACTGTAAGTTATATGGGTGTTTACATATATATATATATATCTAGTATATATCCATATTCCATTAAATATTCCATATCTGATATATATATATACTCTATATACACTATATATATGCATAAATCCAATATATATATATATACTATATATACACACTATATATGCTATATATACACTATAAATTTATCTTAAATAATTCAGTTTGGTTTAATATCAAATAGTCCTAAAAATATGCTATGTTTGCTTATGTCATAAAGAAAATGTAGTGATTGGAAAATATTTCATTTTTAGGAAGCTTCAGTTGGTTTTATTTAATGTTTTAATAAATACAAGAAATGATTAATAATTTTTAAGCCTAAAGAAGAATAAAAATTAAGTCAGTATTTGTATTCACCATTCAATAGTGGTTAAAATTAATTTCTCTGTTTTCAGATAGTATTTATAGTATTTTGCTTCTTCTACTTTTAAATCAGGGGTATTTATTTGAGGAATTTCATGAAAAGAAGTAAATCTGAATATTTAATTTTTGTATATGTGAATTGTTCTTATTCTACCATCCAATGAATAGCATACTAATTTGTACATTTCTTCTTATAACCAGATGATTCATGCAAATTGACTTGTGAAAATGGAGGAAGATGCATTTTAAATGAGAAGGGTGACTTGAGGTGTCACTGTTGGCCTAGTTATTCAGGAGACAGATGTGAAGTCAATCACTGTAGCAACTACTGCCAAAATGGAGGCACCTGTATACCATCAGCTCTGGGTAAGTATTTGAATTTCACTGTGCATTCAAATAATTTACATTTTTCCTTATATGTGAAAAATATAAAGAGGATACTTAATGTTAGAAATTTAATTCCTGGTATCTTTATAAAAAATAAATTAACACAAATTAAATTTAATAATTAATTCAACATAATAGTATTTGTTCCAAATTCAGTATACTGAAGTTCAAGTCACAAAATGTAACAATAGTAATGATCATTATCCTGTGTTGAGTGAGTAGCATGTGACAGGGCTCAGTGTTTACAGGTATTCTGATGCTGGCTTAGAATGATTAAGTAAAATCAGTTTTATAAGCCTTATATGTTGAACCCAAAATATGTTCTTTTTTATTTTTATTTTATTTTGACATTTCATAGTAGAGCTTTTTAAAAAAATATTTATCTAAATTCCAGTTAGTTAACATTCAGGTGTACAATATAGTGATTTAGCACCTCCATGCAACACCCAATGCTTATCAGATTTAACCAGTCCTTCCCCACCCACCTCCCTCTGTTAACCATCACTTTGTTCTCTATAGTTAAGAGTCTGTTTCTTGGCTTGCCTCTCTCTCTTTTTTTCCTCCTTTGCTCATTTGTTTTGTTTCTTAAATTCCACATCCAGCATCATATGGTATTTGTCTTTCTCTGACTGACTTATTTCACTTAGCATAATAGTCTCTGGCTCTGTCCATGTTGTAGCAAATGACAAGATTTTGTTCTTTTTTATGGCTGAGTAATATTCCAAACTTCTTTGATTTGGGCTGTTCCATAATATGGCTCTTATAGATAATGCTTCTATTAACATCAGGGTGCATCTGTCCCTTTAAATTAGTATTTTGTATTCTTTGGGTAAATACCTAGTAGTGCAACTGCTGGATCATAGGGTAATTCTATTTTTAACTTTTTGTGGAACTTCCATACTGTTTTCCAGAGTGGCTGCACCAGTTTGCATTCCCCCCAACAGTGCAAGAGGGTTCCCCTTTCTCCACATCCTCACCAAAACTTGTTGTTTCCTGACTTGTTAATTTTAGCCGTTCTGACTGGTGTGAGGTAATATTGTAGTTTTGATTTGTGATTCCCTGTTGATCAGTGATGCTGAGCATCTTTTCATGTGTCTGTGGGCTATCTGTATATCTTCTTTGGAAAAATGTCTATCCATGTCTTCTGCACATTTTTTAATTGGATTATTCTTTTTTGGATGTTGGGTTTTCTAAGTTCTTTATATATTTTGGATACTATCTCTTTCTCAGATATGTCATTTGCAAATATCTTCTCCCATTCCTTTGGTTGCGTTCTAGTTTTGTTGATTGTTTCCTTCACTGTGCAGAAGCTTTTTATTTTGATGAAGTCCCAACAGTGTACTTTTGCTTTTGTTTTCCTTGTCTCAGGAGACATATCTAGAAAGAAGATGTTATGGTCAATGTCAAATAGGTTATTGCCAATGTTCTCCTCTAGGATTTTTATGGTTTCCTGTCTCACAATCCATTTTGAATTTATTTCTGTGTATGGTATAAGAAAGTGGTCCAGTTTCGTTCTTTTGCATGTTCTTTTTTAATTGAACAGTTAGCCTAATGCTAAACCTTATTTGCTATTGAAAATTAAATTAGGTTAAATTTTAAAATTAAGTTAAATATAAATACACTATATCAGTACATCTGATAGCATCATAATTCCTATCTAAAATCATAACTACTTTGCTGGCATTGCAATATAGTGTATAACATGCTTTGAAAATATCAGGTTACTACATGTTAAGATATGCTTGAAATTCTTATTAATTTATGCAATAGCTCTGTTTGTAAAAAGTGTTTGCTACAGTGCATAAGTGAATATTAAAATGTATTTTTCTACTTAGTGCTATATATTTAAACTATGTTCCCATGGGAAAAATTAGCCCCAATGCATAATAAAAATATAATTTGTAAATTCCAAAATTCAGTGCAAAGGACACTGTGCAACTATTAAAGTGCAATTTATGCACATTTAATTCTACTACAATAAATGCAGATTTAGTGAAATGGAAAATTAATCCATATGATCTTCACATCCCCTACACGGTTAATTTCTGTCTTACTGGGAATTCTCACTGCTTCTATTGCTTATGCTATTCTTTGAAGTATTTAGCATAATGCTAACTGAAAGAGCCACATGAAGAAGCATTTTCAATGGAGTTCAGAGGAACCAAACTGTTTCTGATTTGCATTCTAATAGTAAAAGCATTACTATTTCTTTAAATTTGATAATTTTAAGTCTACAAATTTTTTTGACTTATGATTAATTGATAATTAAGGTATTCTAGCTACTTAATAGAATTCTGAAAACATATGCAGCAAGTTGACTGAAATAAAAAGGCACTAGGTCTTACTATATATTTTCATTCTGCCTAAG
Organism: Callorhinus ursinus; assembly: GCF_003265705.2. Lineage (NCBI taxonomy): Eukaryota > Metazoa > Chordata > Mammalia > Carnivora > Otariidae > Callorhinus > Callorhinus ursinus. The sequence continues at coordinate 86,818,701 of NW_027397064.1, forward strand.
AGAAGCTACTCCTTACAGTAGAGTATATTCTATTGTTGTGGGAGAAATTGTAGTACTGGGACCATGCAAATGAAAACTGAATGAATGTTTGGTAAAAGGGTATGACCTGTAATTGTATTTTAGTAACACAGATACCATTTCCTTTAGGAGAGAAGCTTTTCTTACACAAATGAGTTATTTAAGGATTTTATTATTTGATTGTTAATTTTCTCATTAAGATAATAAAATTTTTGGCGTTACAGCCAGATGCTTTTCTTATATTTGCCTTTAGAAATATTTATTTATTTATAAGATTTTATTTATTTATTCATGAGAGAGAGAGGGAGAGAAGCAGAGGGAGAAGCAGGCTCCCAAGGAGCAGGGAGCCCGATGCGGGACTCGATCCCAGGAGCCTGGGATCGTGACCTGAGCTGAAGGCAGACGCTTAACCATCTGAGCCACCCAGGCGCCCTGCCTTTAGAAATATTTAAACGGAAAAGAGTTTGGTACTCCAAACTATAAGTGTCTTTTCAACCTGCAGTGGATCCACAAGGACAAATCTATGAAACACTAAATTTCCTGCCCTGTTAATGGATCCTGAACTATATGTGGATACAGCACAACTTTTAATGTTTTGTTCAAATCATTTGTCGAGATATTGCTGTATTCTTAAAATCTATATTAATTTTATCTTTGCACCCAGATTCTTAGATCTTGATTTACATAGATAACATGTTCAGAAAAAAATTATATTTCAAATTAGTAATATAAATGAGTCCTTATATGAATTTCACTTGAGATATGGCCATGTAGTTTATTGTCATAGAGCATCTAAATGTTAATAATAATATCATATCCAATTAAGTCATCTACAAAGCATTTTTTACTTTTAAAAATATGGTTTTATAAAAACACTGTTTGGTATTATAGACTGTAGAACCTCATTATCTCCACACAAATGTTAATTTGTTAAACAAATCCCAGCGGGCAATTCATGGATTTATTCGTTGTTGGTTTACTTACGGTTAAGCCTTTTGGCAAATTCCTATGTGGACACTCTATGACTAGGGTTTGGGGCAGCCTTAATTAAAATTTATAAGTTTATGACAGTTGTATAGAACTATAATAATTGAACAAAGGAAATGTCACCAGTTAATTAAAAGCACACATCTGAGAGGCATAATTAAAATTTTGCACTGTTTCCTCATTCCTTAAGTTTTTTTTTATAATAGAGAAAACTAAAAATAAAATATATGAACTGTATTCATATAAGAAAGAACTACAAAATGAAATAGTTTGACATTGATTATATCGACAAGGGTGCATGTAGTTCATTTCTATGACCTGCTCCTAAGAGGACATTAAGATAAAGTTTCCTTTGGGCAAAATAATGGAAATGAGAGTAAAGCATTGAATTATTCAATCATTCTATTATAGAAAATAGAGAATAACTGAAGAATTTTTCTCATCATGTATATAATGAGGATATTTACATGATTAACTCTATATATTTACAATTAATCTTCACTTTTATAAATATTTATTCTCTAAAGTATGTTGATGCTGTTTGGTATTTTCCTTACTCTTAGAGTTCTGTTATTTAGGCTTTTAATGTTCATATCAAAATGAATCAAGGTGGGGCGCCTGGGTGGCTCAGTCGTTAAGTGGCTGCCTTTGGCTCAGGTCACGATCCCAGGGTCCTGGAATTGAGCCCCGCATCGGGCTCCCTGCTCGGCGGGAAGCCTGCTTCTCCCTCTCCCACTCCCCCTGCTTGTGTTCCCTCTCTGGCTGTGTCGCTCTGTCAAATAAATAAATAAAATCTTAAAAAAAAATGAATCAAGGTTTTCTACACAGCTGATTTAGAGTAATAGAGCAAGAGAGTTTGTAAATTTGGAGCAATATACCCAAATACTCTCACATGTAAAGTTTGGAGTTATGCAGAAGGGAAGGCAACTTTTAATTTAGGGAGTTTGAAAGTGTACAAAAGCAGGACTGCCTAGGTAAAGGAGTGACAGTGCAATTTTTTATAGTAGATAATACATTTGTATTGAATGTCTTAAGTGAATGTCTTAAGTGAAAATGTCTTAAGTGAGGGCGCCTGGGTGGCTCAGTTGGTTAAGCGACTGCCTTTGGCTCAGGTCATGATCCTGGAGTCCCGGGATTGAGTCCTGCATCGGGCTCCCTGCTCAGCAGGGAGTCTGCTTCTCCCTCTGACCCTCTTCCCTCTCGTGCTCTCTATCTCTCATTCTCTCTCTCTCAAATAAATAAATAAAATCTTTAAAAAAAAAAGAAAATGTCTTAAGGGAAAGAAGAAAGCAGAAACTCTCACTGTAATTCTCCCTGTTACCATATCTATGGACTTTGGCAGTGAAACGTTTTGTCCCCAGAACTAAAACAGAAAGTGGCCCCTGTTAAGGAAAAGGAAAAAAAAAAAAGATTCTTCTCACTGCAACAGGAAGGGCTTTTAAAATAATAAGCTGATGGTAAGACTTTTCTTTTTCATTCATTCAGGCTCTTTCTGTCCAGGACACTGCCCCAAATATGAGAGTGGCATATATGGCTGCCATCTAATGTGATCAAATATGGCTGCCCTAAAAATGTTTGCTCAAAGCAAGTTAAGCTAGGAACTTTTGGATACCCTCAAAACATCCTGGGACTAATGACAAAACGTAAATACTGATGTCTCTCAAGTCCCATCTCTACCTAGGACCTAAAGTACACAATCACCTAATTAACATCTTGATAAAGGGTGAACATGCATTCAAACTTCCCATCTTTGTTTTTCTTTCACTTTTTATTCAAATGAGAGCTGTTTTTAATTTAAATTAAGCTTGATGTCCTAGCTTCCTTAACATAAATATTGTTTATATTTAGGGAGTGTTAAAAGCTGGATATTTGGTCCTACTTGCCCAGGATCTAGGAGAATATTATGTTGAAAATATAAAATTATAAAAACATTAAATAGGGCATATAATTTTAACAAATAAGTGACATAGAAATACATAGCCATGACAAATCAAGTAGAAAAAAATACAGAAAGCAAAATGAGCAAATGGCAAAAGACAGGTCTCACACACACATGCACACAAACATACAAAAAGAGGAGAAAAGAGGAGAAGGAGGAAGGAGGATTTTGGAGAGGAGGAAGTACAGGAGGAGCCCAGTCACACACAGATGAAACCAGCATCCTTAAATCACTATCAGAAGAAAATGTTCATGGTACAAATCTTGAAGCAAGCAATTTTGAAATACCAAGAGTTTAAAAAGTTTCTGTGTCCTTTAAATAAAATTTTTAGAAACATATCCTAAGGATTACATAATGATAAAAACCAAAATATTTAGAAGTGAAGATGTTCATTATAGTGTTATTTGGAATATAAAATTGGAGGTAGAAACCTGAATCCAAAGAATTAATATGTAAGATATATCATATCTAAAAGATGAATGTTATATGATAAATACAACCAGACTTGTAGAATATAGGATAATATAGTAAAATAGTCACATTGTATTTTATTTTATTTTTATTGAAGTATAGTTGATACACAATGTTGTATTAGGTTCAGGTGGACAATTGAGTGATTTGACAACTCTGTAAGTTATGCTATGCTCATCACAAGTGTAGCTACCATCTGTCACCATACAATGCTATTAGAGTATCATTGACTGTATTCCCTGAGCTGGTACCTTTCATCCCCGTGGTTTATTCATTCCATAATTGACAGTCTGTACCTCCCACTCCCCTTCACCCATTTTGCCCATCCCCACTGCCTCCCCTGTGGCAGCCACCAGGTTATTCTGTGTATTTATGGGTCGGTTCTTTATGTTTGTTTTGTTTTTTAAATTCCATATATAAGTGGAATCATATGGAATTTGTCTTTTTTTTAAGATTTTATTTATTTATTTGACAGAAAGAGAGCACAAGCAGGGGGAGGGGCAGGCAGAGGGAGAAGCAGACTTCCCGCTGAGCAGGGAGCCAGACTTGGGCTCATGGGATCATGACCTAAGCCTAAGGCAGATGCTTAACTGACTGAGCCACCCAGGCGTCCCGGAATTTGTCTTTCTCTGTCTGATTTATTTCACTTAACGTAATACCCTCTAGGTCCATCCATGTCATCACAATGACAAAATCTCATTCTTTCTTATGACTAATACTCCATTGCACATATATCATACCTTCTTTATTCATTTATCTATCAACAGACACTTAGATTGCTTCCATATTTCAGCTCTTGTAAATAATGCTGTATCACTAATCATCAGGGAAATGCAAATCAAAACTACCATGAAATACCACCTTATATCAGTCAGAATGGCTTGTATCAAAAAGACAAGAAATAACAAATGTTAACTAGGATGTGAAGAAAAGGGAACCCTCATGCACTGTTGGTGGGAAGGCAAATTGGTACAACACTGTGGAAAACGGCGTTTTGAGGCTCCTTAAAAACTAAAAATAGAGGGGCACCTGGGTGGCTCAGTTGTTAAGCGTCTGCCCTCGGCTCAGGTCATGATCCCGGGGTCCTGGGATGGAGCCCCACATTGGGCTCCCTGCTCTGCGGGAAGCCTGCTTCTCCCTCTCCCACTCCCCCTTGCTTGTGTTCCCTCTCTCGCTGTCTCTCTCTCTGTCAAATAAAGAAATAAATAGGTCTTAAAAAAATTAAAAGTAGAAACATCAAAAGATCCAGTAATTTCATTATATTTTAAAGTTAAAAAGGACAAGAAATAAAACTGTTTATATAATATGAGCCCAATATGGAAAAAAATGCATACATAAAGTATTTGTGTGAGGAAATAGATCCTTCTTTGTATGTCTGTATTTTCCAAGTTCCACAATTAACATGCATTGCTGTTAGAATTAACAATTAAGTAATGACAATAATTATTAGAAATTAAAATAATAATAATAATAATTGTTATTATTATTGCCAGGATCATGGTAACTAATATATATTTGACTACTTACTGAGTGCCAGGTGCTATTCTCAGTCCTTGCACCTTCACAAAAAACCTATGAGAGATTGAAAGTAAGATTCTAATTCTGCTATTGACTTTTTGAGTCAGTTACTGGTTCATTTGGACAACATCGTGAGAGCAGTACTTAACTATTACATCTTATGGCTTTCTAAACTAATCTCAGGTTTGAGTTGGCTTCCTTGTATTCACAGAAAGGACAAAAATATTTCAGTCTCATTTTCACAAAGCTGGCTGAAAACAAACTTTCCAGAAGTATAAATAGATTGTGACCTATAATTTGAAACATACCAGAATATATTAAGTAGTACCTGGGAGGGCTAGGTAAGGTCCACAGTTCCTCATTTTCTTTTTCAGGGTTTACTGAATAGTTCTCTGTAATCTGTATGATACTTAAGACAACTTGATAGCTATAGTTAACTTACTAAAATTATGTATAAATGGGCGCTCACTTTCTGTCCAGGAAAACATTATATAAAGTAGAAAAGTAGAATGTCAAATCTCTTTATCAGAAAGACTAGCAATTTTTTTAAGCATTCAAAACTTTTATTACTTGCATCTAAGTCAGAAGTGAAGACAGATTTCACAAAGCAGTGTGGTCTTGGGGGTAAGGGATCAGGAGATGGGCTTTCTGATTGCAATCTAGTATCTAACCAAATGATGCAACCTACCTCTCAGCTTATTATTTTTATCCTATATAAAATAATCAAGAATGCGGTTTTTGTTCAAATAGTAAGGATGTTAAGTAAAGAGTATGTAACTTTTAGATAGACTTTTCATAGAACATTAAATGTAAGCATTTGTAAATATGCTCTGCAGTTTAAATGTCAATTAAATTCTATTACCTAGACTCAATGTATTTATCAGACTATTTGAACTAAACAATGACTGCATAAATAGAAGACTAATTAGGTAGAAAACATTAAAACCAGGGCTAAAAATTTACAAGCACCGGACTCACTCAATGAGTACCAAATTAAATAGGGTAAGATGCATGGTTCACATTGACAAATGAGTATGAATTCAGATAAATTTCTTGAAAAGAGAACTGATTAATGATGCTTACTAGCAGGTAGGTATCTACCCCTCAGAAATAATAAACACTGTCAGTGTCTCATAGGAAGTTCACATGTAATTACTTTTGCTAGCATTCCTTCATGGGAATCAACCACAAATTTTCTAGCATTATGTTTATATAGAAAAAAGAGGAATGATTTATTTGTCCAAGGTTGAGCAGAGAAGTAATTCTACTTACAATATTGATTAAATCACACTGATGAGTAGCATCTTTATAATCAGCTTAAAAACTGTTTATTAAATAAATCCAGCTTTCAAAAAGACACCAGTAATACATCAAATTACTAAAAAAGCGCCTTTATAATATTCAAATAAGAATATATGCTTTTGAGCATATTGATTGATTGATATTTATTCATATATTACTAGACCAAAAGGTACACAGCAAGTTTTACTCTAAAATTATTAGCAAGTAAATAGTCATTTCTACATGGGATATATATTCAGTAATTATATTTTGGAAATTTTGCAAACCTAATTTTAATATAGTGACTACTACATTTTGAATGCTTAATAAATGCCAAGAACTATGGCAAATTCCCTAGACATATTGCCTTAGTTAATCCTTATCACTCAATGATGTCTACATTGTGGTATTTTTTAGATGTGAGCTAGAATGGTTAAGTAAGATAACTAGAATCCAAGAATCTAGATTATTCCAAAGTCAATGCTCCAAGACATTGCCTATTATCACTAAAAATCAACAAGATTGTCTACTCACATCAGAGAAATCACTGGCTATGACTATATAACAAAAGTAGCATATAGTCAAATAGGTTCATTTATCCAAAAGTAAACTATAACCAAATCATATAAATTTAATGCTCATTTAACAAGGACCAATGGTGAATCATTATAATATCCATGCAGTTACCTATCTATGTAATAGAAAAGATTCCATTTTTATTATGTATTTTAAAACATTATTTTGAGCTGGTATATATGAATATATATTTATATGTTATTTTTGAAAGAATACATATGGAAAAACTGTGTATTGGGATTCCATATGTAGTTTCTTAATAAAGGCATATGTACTCAACGAAGTTTAAATAATAACCTAGGTTGGTAATTTGTTTAATAAAAATACTAATAGTAATAATAATACCCACACAACTACTGGTAATAACACTACCAATTAAGTACTTGCTATGTGGCAGACATTGTGCCATGTGTTTTACCAGCACATAGTAGGCATTACTAGCACCATTTTACATGAGATGCAAAATGAGATCTAGTGAAGAAATGTAAGTTTTGCAAAGCCACATAATTAATAAATATCTAATAAGATTTGATTTCCAGGTCTGTCTAATACCAAAAAACAAATGATTTAACTTTGCACTAAATTTATTATTTAGTTCCTGTTAAATATTCTTATGAAATATTTCAGGATGACCCATTTTTACTGAGGCTAGTTTGGGTATGTAAGGGCCATGTAAGACCGGCGAAATTTCAAGAACTCTGTGAGAATCCAAGACATTTCTATTTTTCTTATGAGCAATACAATCTTTAGTCATGTCAATGAATATTCTTTAATAATATGTATTATTGATTATAGATGATCAGCACCTTTAGTTATATTTTCACCATATTTGACATTAGCTACTACTGGTTATCCAGTTAAATCTCAGCATTTATTATTTATTTACCTTGTTGCATGAAAATTTGCTGGCACAATTTTGAAGATATGTGCAAACAGTTTCCATTTGTCTATGAACAGAAGCAGATAAATTAATAATAAATTAATGGAGCAATTAAACTAAGCTCCATTTGTTGTACACAGCTAGTAAGGCCCTTTGCTAACATACAATGTCCAACTTAAATATGGAACAGACCTAGCACTGGGAGAACCTAGTCTTCAGAAATTGTGTATGCTACCATACACAATGCCAATGTTTATGAGAAGAATTTTCTCTCTTTTTTTATTTAAGATTTTATTTATTTATTCATGAGAAACAGAGAGAGAGAGAGAGAGAGAGAGAGAGAGGCAGAGGCAGAGGGAGAAGCAGGCTCCCTGCGGAGCAGGGAGTCCGATGTGGGACTCGATCCCAGGACCCCGGGATCATGACCCAAGCCAAAGGCAGACGCTTAACCAACTGAGCCACCCAGGCATCCCGAATTTTCTCTCTTTTGGCTCATGGGAGAGTTGAACCTACTGAGGTTCAGGCAGAGACACACTGAGGCATATGACAAAGACTGAGAATGAAGGTCTGTCATTTTGGAAGGAGAATGAGCCCAGAGTCAGAAAATTGAGACTGAAATATTTGGATAGAGAGACAATTGTTGAAGCCATGAAACTGTATCACCAAAAAGAAATTTAGAAGAATATATTTTAAGAGACAGAAAGAGAAAACACAAAGGCAACTGAAAAGGACAGTCAGAAAAAAAGGGAAATCAACAATGGTAGTGTCTTAGAAACCAAGTAGAGACAGAATTTTTTAAGAGTAGATGTGCAATAAATGTGTAATAAAAAATAAAAAATAAATTTCAAGAATAAAATGTGTAAAATTATGGAGAACATTTGAGGAGGAGGATGATTGAAAAGAAATCAGTGGATTTAGGGATTAAGAGATCAGAGATAAGCTTTTCAAGAGTACATAAATACACAGTAAAGGAAACGCACATTAACTTCTCCATCCCTAAACCTTTTTTACCACAAGGGAATCAGAATTGATTTATGTGAACAATACCTCCATATTGAGGGATCTGTCCTGTCTTCTGAAATAGCAAAGAGAAGTAACAGATTAAGATACATCGTTTTGTATATTGAAAAAATAAAAACTGTAAACCCAGTAAAGGATTGGAATGTGACTTTATGATCAAAGATGTTGTCATATATTTGGTAGAACTGGCAGCTGTGAGTGTAGACTCTTTCTTAAAAAGTTCAAGTGAATTGTGTAAGACTGTTGAATCACAGATCTGTACTTCTGAAACAAATAATGCAACATATTTTAAGAAAAAAGGAAAAGAAGAAGATAGCAGGAGAGGAAGAATGAAGGGGAGTAAGTCAGAGGGGGAGACGAACCAGGAGAGATGATGGACTCTGAAAAACAAACTGAGGTTTCTGGAGGGGAGGAGGGTGGGGGGATGGGTTAGCCTGGTGATGGGTATTGGGGAGGGCACATTCTGCATGGAGCACTGGGTGTTATGAACAAACAATGAATCATGGAACAGTACACCAAAACAAATTATGTAATATATGGTGATTAACATAACAATAAAAATTAAAAAAAAAAGTTCAAGTATATATCAAAATTTGAAGTTATACAAGCAAATGGACTTGATAAAAATACTAGGTATGCTTTTTTTGTTTGTGTTTGTTGTGTGTTCCTTCTTTTTAAGTGTAGAATTAAGCATGTTGAGAAAGTAAAGAGAGAAAAAGACCTATCCTTCAAAGTTAAAGTTGCTAAAGTCTGAGACTTGATGGGGAATTTCTGCTTTATCCCATCGCTGCCATACAAATTCAAATTTAATTTTATCTTAAATAATTAATGGAGATAAAATGTGTGATTTAAGACAATTTTCCAAAAGATTTTCTTAGTATGTTACAGTGTCTCTTTAGGACACAGTTACAAAGTAATAAATGGTGAATCTCAGTAGAAATAACAACAATAATAATAATAAACAATTAGGGCTAAAGTGTCACTGAGTGCCTTCTATGTGCCTAGTACCTTTAGAAATGCTTTGTATGTATAATCTCATTTACTTGATTCTACACCACAACCCCATATTATTATCCCCATTTTTTTGCATAAAGAAGCAGAGAAGTGATGCTCATGGTCCCCCCCACAGGTAGTTGGCACAGATAGTCTATATCCAGGCAGTCTGACAACCCACACTTTAAAGATCTGAATGCTATAGAATGCAGACTGATCCTCCCCCTCCTTCCTCCGGTTAATTGATGCTCTTTCTGATTATACTACTCTTGTAGGCTGTCAACTCCCAAACTCCCTGGACGCTTCACTGCTATAAATCTATACCTTAGTCATCGTAACAGTATCGTTGCCTTTTCAAATGCCAAAATCAAATTGAGCTACCTAAAAAATCTTTATAAATAAATCCAGTGCAACTTGTTAGGGTGCACCCAGAGAGATTCGTGAAAATATTAGATGAAGCCCATTATAAAATTCTGTGACATGTAGTTCATTTCCCATCAGCAAACAAAAGATCTGCTGTATCAACACACAGCTTCAAGTTGGTAATGTTCCCCTGAATATGAAGATTTCTACTTGTCAAAAAGAAATCTTTTTAAAGGAAGAGAAAGAAGCCTTTTGAAAATAATTCAGCCAGAATCTAAATGATGTGAGGCATAGGCTGGTGGCAGGGAGAGGTGGGGGACAACCTGGTCACTCCACCCTAGTTTCAAAACAGCTGTGGATGAGATAAAAGCATGGTGTCATTCTCACAGTGACTGGGATAGTTTTCAAGTGCCTTAGTGGGTTGCATTTGTTTCTTTCAAACTTCTATCACTTCAATGTTTTTCACTCCTAATTTTTAAAAACCTGGAAAATAATGTAGAAAAACATAAATCTACGGTGCTTAAGTCCTCCACCATATGGCACTTTTTGTGATTATTCTAATGCATTTTGATTTCTCCTGTACTTTCTGTTCTGTTTCACATTTAGCTCATGTTAAGTTGTGTCCCTGTTTATATGTTCTATTTCTTTGTAAGGCATTCACTGTTTCTTGTTGATGAAGAGGAATTACTTTTGTTCGGAGCTTTCATTTTCCTTAGTAACTGTGTTCCAACAATTCTCTGTCCTCCTCATCTTCTACCACTATTCATTCTCTTGTTTGTGTCTTTGTTTTTCACCCATTATTGTTCCCGTGAAGATATTTTGTCTATATGTAAGCAACAACTAGAAAACTCACTACCATTATTAAGAAAAATAATTAGCTAAAAGTTTTAAAGCCATTTTCTGGGAGTAGAAAACATGATGTGACTCAGCTTTTAATGTACGTAAAATTTACCTTGCTTCTCAACCTATTAATAGGCATTTATCTGCCACCAAACTAATAACATTTATACATAAGTTATAAAGCAATGCTACTCACCATAAAAATGTATGTAACTTTGTTCATTGAGAAGCAATAGCTTCAACTATGTTTAAGTATGTGGAGAGCTTTCAAGGCAAAATAAATAAATAGGTTGTGGAACCTCAACTTGTTTATTCCCTTGGAAATACAGGTGGATTTTATTTGAAGGCATTTTATTCACTTATGAATGCTTTTCAAAAAAATATAGAATGTAGAATCTATGGCAATAGAGAAAACATATCATTTTCACACTTCAAATCTAAGCCTTATACTCATACATTTTTATGACCATTCTAATTATGCTTCATGTCTACAAAGGTGAGAGAGGAGATGGTTGGATATTCTCTGGTGCTTTCACCTGAGTGACATTTCCAAGTCCTAGTTAATTCAGATCTATAACTAAATTTCTTTTTTATTCTCTTTCATGTTATTTCTTTACATTTGCACAACCTCTAAACTTCACTTTTCTCCATTACAAATGATGGCCATTATTTCATTTTGTTTTCCTTAATCTCTCTTACAGAGGTAGTTCTGTACTCCATTTTCCACCCAGCCTTTGACATTCCAGGCAGTTAGAGAGACTCATTCCTGATGTAACAGTTAACTGTGTTATGTTCCAAACACCTTAAAGGATTGTTCACCTTTACTTGTGATGTTAGTTTCCACCGAGCAAATAAAGAAAAGTATCTACAAATGATCCATTAGATTTGCCCTTGTGTGCTGTTAACATTAGACTTTAAATCATCTTACTAGTCTACAAGCGACAGTCCTTTCCCATGAATAAAAAATCTCAAAATGAAATAAAATAGGACTTACTAAGTGCTTATATACTAAATGCAGTATGTATATTTACATCAACTAAAATAAATAATTGCATAAGTATTATAGATGCCATACCCACTTTAAACGTATTAAGATATTTATTTTTAAGTCTAAACTCATGCTTTAGCAGTGGTGGTACCTGATGATTCAACACAGAAATATGATTGTCTGAGGGGATTATTCTAAGTGAAATAAGTCAAGCAGAGAGAGACAATTATCATATGGTATGTGGAACATAAGGAATAGTGTGGAGGACCATAGAGGAAGGGAGGGAAAACTGAAGGGGAAGAAATCAGTGACGGAGACAAACCATGAGAGATTCTGGGCTCTGCAAAACAAACTGAGGGTTTCAGAGGAGCGGGGGTTGGGGGGATGGGGAAACTGAGTGATGGGTATTAAGGAGGGCACGTGGGTGTTATACGCAACTAATGTATCGTTGAACACTAAAAAAAAGAAAGAAAGAAAGAAAAAAGAATAAAAAAGCAATATGATTGTCTCTATTTTATATTCTAATGGCTAATACAATCTGCATTACTATATGAATAGAATAAAAATAATTGAAAAAGCAAAATGGACATGAACAGAGAAGTACAAAGAATAAAACAAGCATTTCAGAACATAACACAACTGCATAAATATGTAATTGTTCATAAAATGAGCTCTGGTTATTTTACCTGATGTGAATCTGAGTTATCTTCTAATCCAGGCTTCACTGGAACATGGGAAAACTAAGACCCACAGAGGTCAAGTTACTGCCTAAAATCACAGATTAAGTAGTGGACAAACCTTGACCAGAATCTTGGCTCCCTGTTTCTTATCCAGTGAGGATGCTGTGAAAATAAACCATTCTAGTCAAATAATTTCCTTTTTGTTCCTTTTTCTTTTCCAACAGGGAGACCCACCTGCAGCTGTGCCCTGGGGTTCACTGGACCAAACTGTGCTAAGACGGTCTGTGAGGACTTTTGTCAAAATGGAGGGACCTGCAGTGTGACTGCTGGGAACCAGCCTCACTGCCACTGCCAGCCTGAACACACTGGGGACAGATGTCAGTACTGTAAGTGAAAGCAAGTCCTACGAGACGATCTCCCAACAGACTTTGATATTTACCATAAGTAATTCTCTTATCTCAATGTTCCCTCCATTACCTCAATTTCAGCAACCCCTTATTTTTCAGGTTCACTCCCTCCATCACCCTAACTCCAACTATTCTTTACATTGGTCCTCTTCATCCTTCTCGTTTTAAAGATTCAATGTTTCTTCCTTCCCCAGCTTAGATTCTCGAATCCATCGTTGTAATCATGCCCTCGTATATACCCTCAGTTCTCATGCTCTTTCTTCCCTTCTGTTGCACTTCCCTAGAAAACTGTAACCATGGTTAAATCCAGTTCTCCATCTGCTCTGAACGGGTGCCCCACTGCTGGATGCCACTGAAGAAGAGCACATAATCGTACAGACAGGTCTCACTTGAGTTTTTATCACCAATTTCAAATGGGCACTTACTATAGCTTCTACTGTGTTGTGCTAATCTATTGACTCTCCTAGATGTCTGTCAGGTCTTCTTTTTTCTCCTCAAACCTCCGATCCCTGCTCCCCAAATTCATCCTGAACTCAAGAACTTGCTTTCTATTTCACTGATCAAAATAGAAGCTATCTAAAGAGAACTGCCATGAGCTCCCACCATCACATCTCTCGAACTACTTTATTTTATATCCATAGACTCTGTCTTCTTAGGAGTAGGAACCTTGTGCTACCTCTAATGCTATACTATCCACTCATACATTCCATCCCTCTTAGCTACTTGTGGACACATCTCTTACAACTGTCCCCATCTTTCTCCTTTATCAATATTTTCCTCTCTCCCTAGTTCTTTCTTGAACAACCTTGTCTTGTGCCCATATCTCTTTCTACCCACAACTTTAGTTCCCTGCTTATTTTTTTTTTTGACCTGTAGCATTATTCTAAAGAGTTGTTATATGCTACAGTTCCTCTCATTTTTCTTTTGACCTCACCTCTGGCAGGTTGTTATCTTCACTATTTTGCTGAAATAGCTTTCATCAAAGTCAAGTTAATTTATTTTATTGTCATCCATGTTCTCATATTCAATGGCCAATTATCAATTCTTATTCTATCCCACCGTACGCAGTTAATCACTCCCCCCTTAAAACACCTTTATTCGTCTTTACCACTCTCGTGTTTTCATTCCAGTTTTACTGGCTGCTTCTTTTCACCATCTTTTGCTGGTTCCCCCTCATCTCCCTGACCTCTAAACATTGGAGTGGCTCATGACTGTACTTACATCTCTCTTTTCTCAAAAACACTCACATCTCGAGCCTGTGATTTCCGTACAAATCGAACCATTAGAATAAACAGTTTTATAAACAGTTTTGTAAGATACAGTTTCCCAAACATCACCTCCAAAGATTCTGATTCTGTTAGGCTGCAATAGTATTTAAGATTTTCCACGTGTTTCACATATATGACCGAGATTGAAACCTGATGCCTAGATGATTTCAACTAATCAGATGACCTTCAATACTATCCAAATACAAATGATTCCAAATGTTTATCTCTAGCTGAAACTCCCACCTGAATTCCAGATTTTTATACCTAATTGTCTATTTGACAGTTTGAGTTGGCTCCAAATTAACCTGATTTTCTCACCCAAAATCACTTCTACCACTGTTTACCCTGTATCTATAAAGAGAAACACTCATCTCTCAGGTCCAAGTATCTTGGATTCATCCTTTTTTTTTTTTTTTTAAATCTAACCCACTTCATTATTTTTTTTAAGGATTTTTCATATCTATTTTTTGTTTTAATTCCACTATAGTTACAAACAGTGTTATATTAGTTTCGGGTGTATAATCCAGTGAATCAACAATCCCATACCTCACCCAGGGCTCATCACCACAAGTGTACTCCTTAATTCCCATTCACCTATTTTGGATTCATTCTTGACTTCTCTTTCTTTTACACCCCAATTTCTTTCTCACTTTTTCTTTTAAAACATACCCAGAATCTGAACACTTATCACCAGCTCCATCCCCACTACCTTCATTGAAGTTTCCAGTATTTCTTACCTGCATAATTACTAACTGATCTCCATGTTTTCCCTCTGCTCCCTCTGTACCTATTCTCAAAAGAGTAGCCACAGCTACATGTTGTATTCATAATAAGAAGAATGGTTTTCTGTCTCAATCACATTTACTGAGATCTTTCCATATCTGGGCATTCTTGTGTTTACTTCTTTTTCTGCATTAATTATATTAATCCATTTAATCCCACTAATGAGCTAGGTGTTGCTTTTATTCTCATTTTGCAGAGGATGCTACTGAGGAGGCACAAAGAGCCTCCTGAAGATCACACAGTTAGTAAAGGGGAGAGTCAGGATTCTGCCTGGGTAATCCAACTCCAGATCCCATACCCTTAAAAGTTACTCAACATTTTGACCCCCAGATGGTTTGATGTCATTGAGGCCCTCCCAGAGAGTAGCCTAGGTCTCTGTTCACTGCAGGAAGTACGTGGAACAGCATCGAATCAAGCAATATGCACTGACTTATTTTGAGAGTCAAGAGCAATATTAAATATTTCCCTTCTGATGTTCCAGCAGGGGGTCACTTCTGCTTCAGTAGAGACAAATTTGATTACAAACTGGTGTTTCCTTTTCTAAGTGTATATTCTGCTCATGTAGGCCAGCCTCTTGACATATATAAATGCCACTACCCTCAGCCAATGCTCTTTTCACATTGCTTTCCTAAGTTATCTCTTAAATGATATGTGTCATAGGCCTGCAGAGTTTATCTAGCAAAAACAATCCAGTCATGTGTGGGTGTCACACCTTGCTTACGTCCTCATGGCTCTCCCCTCCTCCTCCTTCCTCTCAACAGGGCAGAATATTCCAGCACAACTTCTGCCTACTAACTCATGGGCTTTTTCTTTTTGGCTCCAATATTCTCACAACCCTGAATGATTTCCAAGCAGATCAGGGACAACACCAACTACTCCCCTATGCAATGCAGACCCTCATTACTATCCAGACTACTTTCTCTCTTATTCTAGTAAAACCACACTTACCCTGCTTCGCCATATGTCAATTTCCCTAGCATTGCGACTTTCTCCTGTTTTTCTCTTCCTCTGGAATGCACTTTCTTTGGATTCCTCCTCACCTTCAACTCTCCATGCCAAATGCTATCTGTCCCTGTCCGGTTTAAAGGCCGTTCCCTTTGTGAAGTTCTTCACATCTGCCCAAGAGAATCAACCTCTTTCTCTTTTGAATTTTCAAGTCACTGCTTCTTTACCTCTGTCTGTTTCTATTCACTTTAATCTGGTATTATTGTTAATTGTGTGCTTTCCTCCTATTTGTCTGGGATGACCTCTTTGACATTACACCCAACAATGGCATTTGTCAAATAAATAAATAATCATAGATAAATAAATGAAAGCAGTTTGGAGACAAGTTAATAAAGAATAATCAACTTAATGTATAAGAGCTACATTTAATCAGGATACAACCATCTGGTATTTTTCTATGCAGCTTTTTTCTGTTCCCCATTGGTCCATCATCATAGAACGTTGATTTTTTTTAACTTTAAAAAAATTTTTTTTAGGTTGAAGCATTGCCATTTTTATTCTTTTTGATCTAAGTTAAAAAAATACTATGTGGCCATCATTATAACGATTTGGTTTCTTAAAAAGAATAAATTCAGTTAGCATATATTTTAATTGGCAACTTAATAGAATCACAGTCTGAGGTAGCCTGATGCATTATAAAAGTCTGCATTATCATTTTATTATCACTATTAACAGTCATAGCACTTCTCACCTTTTACTGCAAAACACTTATTAAAATTAACCAATTAATCCTTAGACAGAGGTTAAATAACTTGCTCAAGGTCCTGAAGTGGTAATACTACAATCAGAATTGGACCCCAGGAATTGTTGATCAAGATGTCAACAAACATGGTGATGCTGTTCTTTGGCAGCAAAATAAGTTTGTGGACAGTGTCATTAAAATAATAAATCCAACAGCTGACAAAAAAGCATAATAAATTTAGGATATATTATATGTGAGTCAGCAAGGTTCAGTGGACCTGGTGTTCTGTCAAAATTGTATCTTGCATATACAAAATCTTCTCTCCATAAATGAAGGAATGACAGAATGGTTCATTACAGTACCTAATTAAAGGTCCATTAGTGGGAGGTAAAACATCAGTTCTTAGTTGTGCTGAGTAAAAACATTTCACAATTCTAATGGCAATATAAATTCCTGAGGTCTAAATGCAAATTAATTTTAACAGAAGCACCCAGGGAGGAGAGACAGAGATAAATAATAGCAAAGTAAAATTGAGTATTCTTTAAGTAAGTTGTTTAAGAACAAACATAGCTCCATTTTGTGCAGATCTGGAGCAAGGATTTCTAGTAGAAATAAAAAATAATAATAAGCATGGCATTTCACATTTACATCTGGATGTTAAATATGAGGTCAATAACATCTGAGGGGGGCGTCTCAGTGACTCAGTCGGTTAAACTTCTTCTTTTTTTAAAAAAAAAGATTTTATTTATTTATTTGACAGAGAGAGACTCAGTCGGTTAAGCTTCTGCCTTTGGCTCAGGTCATGATCCTGGAGTCCCGGGATGGAGTCCCTCATTGGGCTTCCTGCTCAGTGGGGAGTCTGCTTCTCCCTCTGACCCTTCCCCCTCTCGTGCTTTCTCTCTCTTTCACTCTCTCTCTCAAATAAATAAATAAAATCTTTAAAAAATAATAACAATATCTGTGGTTAATAGTAGTTAGTAACATTAGGGCAAAAGGGCCAATGAGGACCAACTCAGTCTGTGTCTAAGGGCCTGGTGTTAAAATCAAATGGCAATCTGTTTGTCCTCTCATTGATATTTTTAAAATTCTCTAGTAATCTGCTTGGGAAGCCATTATAATTTAAATTAGAACTTAGTTTATTAGAAATACACCTGTATGGTTTAGTCCCACTGGTTGCAATAAGTGCCAACATGAAGTAATATCTCAAGTTTATAAAATTAGGAGTAACTGACAGTAATCCAAACATTTCATCTATTGTAACTGGTATTAGAACCATCGCCTATCAAGTAATTATAGAAGTTATGAAGCATAGATGTGTGCCTACCATATATGATGACATGATGGGATTATTTTTGCTTTGCAGAGCAATTTTGTTTCATTAGTCAATTGGTCAGTAAACAAATTTGGTATTTACAATGGACCTGTCACTACTAGGCACTGAGAAAACAGCGATGTCAGAGATATTTCTTGCCCTCAATGCGTTTGCAATCTATGTGTGATTCTGAAAAAGATAAAAGTTACCTCAAAGGCAGTCTAATGAAATACAGTGGTTAGCACAGAAAGATAATTCAGCCTATAGGAAAGATTTCTTGAAAGAAGTGACATGAAAGCTGAGTCCAGAAGGAAGAAGCAGCTACCTAGATGAAGAGAAGCAGTGAGTGGAACAGAATTTGCAAAAGTCCAGAAGGGAAAGCCTTTTGAAGTTTACCTTTTCTGTTTCTATTTGATTTTCCGATGGGAAAGTTGACGAGAGAAATAACAAATCACTAGTAGTGTATTATGTCTTGGTCACAGAGAAATATGCTGTTAAACAATATTTTCTCTGAACATATATTCTCACACAACCCTGTGAAGTATTATTAATCCAATTTTACAATTGCCAAAAATGAGATTAAGACATTCTCCTTAATCGGTTCCATTAGAGAACATAGGAGCCACAATTTATAGCCTTGTGGGTCTGACTCGAAAAGTAGCTTCTCCTGGTGTATTTTCCTGTCATTTGATATCCTGCCCATTCTGCTGCATCTTTTTAGGCTCACTATGGGAACACTCAAAGCTCAGGTCACGCACTGGTTCAACCTGATGGTTGCCAGTTTCTACTCCATTGAATAGAGGTGTTAATAAGAATTTTAATCTTGGGTGCCTGGGTGGCTCAGATGGTTAAGCGTCTGCCTTCGGCTCAGGTCATGATCCCAGGGTCCTGGGATCGAGTCCCACATCGGGCTCCCTGCTCCTTGGGAGCCTGCTTCTCCCTCTGCCTCTCTCTCTCTCTCTGTCTCTCATGAATAAATAAATAAAAAAATCTTTAAAAAAAAAAAGAATTTTAATCTTGATGAAGCCAATGGCAGGCCCACGCAGAAGAGACCAAAGGATTTTAATAATGACCAGGAAAATAGAATAAAATGTTTTTATTCTGTTGTCCCTGTTAGTATGAAGCCAATTAGAACTGAGCCTAGAACCTCAAGAAAGCATCATGAGTTAAAAAGTGAAATTATCAGAACTAGCTATTTCCTAAGTATGCAAATATTCAAGATTCTTAGAGCATTCACATCTAGAGTGACAGTCATTTGGAGCCATGGCTACTGAGGGTCCTCCATTTCTTTTTCTCTTGGTGAGAAGACAAGCACTGCTTTTATTCAGGCTTCTTGCCTGCATTACTACAACACATTCACTGTGTATCTTTTTTTCCAGCCGTGAAAACCTGTTCATGGTCTTTCACGGTCTCTAAAATGTGTCCCTTTAAATTTTTCATATGTCTTTGTCTTTACACGTGGGCTCCTTAATGTCTGCTAACCCTCTCTAATCCTCCCACTTTGTCTTCTGAAGCTGCCTTTGCCCTAGGACATCCTGCACTTCTCTTTGGCATTTTCATATGATGTTTATATCATTATACGTGTTCTTGACTTTCTACCCCCTTAGAATATGAAATAGGCCATGATGTTTTGCATACCTTAGCAATCTTGGAGGGGCTTAACTCAGTGCTTGGACTTAGGAGAAAGTATTAGGTATGTAAGTGAATGTAAACAAAGTAGAAAGGTCTGGTTTCCAACCAGCTAGGCCAATTTTTTGTCTGTGCTCTGACAGGATACCACTTAAAACAGTTCTGGGCCACCTTTATTCAGCAGCTCATGAAGACCTACATTCCCTGAGAAACTCTGTGCTTGTATTTTCAGTTTGGAGAAAAATATGATGCAAAAATAGAATTAGGTTTGAATTAATGTGTGTAAAGAAAAATAAATACATGTCTTTTCTCATGTGACTATGATGGAGAATGGTAGGCTAACGATAAGGTAATATATTATTTTTATTTATCTTGCTCTGGGTAGTTTTGAGGAAATTGTCAGAATTATAGAAATATTATTGAAGGCAATTTTGATCTAGTATAAATCTAAAATTATTATGCTATCATTTGGAAATGTAAAAATAGTAAGAGGGAAAAGATTTAGGGGAAATGTGTTCATATAAAAAGAATTTATTGGAGGGGCGCCTGGGTAGCTCAGTCGGTTAAGCGGCTGCCTTCGGCTCAGGTCATGATCCCGGGGTCCTGGGATCGAGCCCCGAATCAGGCTCCCTGCTCGGCGGAGAGCCGGCTTCTCCTTCTCCCTCTGCCTGCAGCTCTGCCTACTCGTGTTCTCTCTCTATCTCTGTCAAATAAATAAATAAAATCTTAAAAAAAAAAGAATTTATTGGAAACTGAGGCATTTTTTTCCAAGCAGAGAATATGTCATATGTGAGTCAAAGTACATATTGTTGTGATTATTAAAATTTATTTATTCAACTGATATATATGAACACTTGTGGGGTATTATTTATTGTTCTAGGCATTGGGGATATATCAGTATAAAAGCTCTTTGAAGTTACTTGTCCCCATAATTTTTGGTGAATAAAAAAACAGTGGCATATCTTTGCAGATTAAAAGCTAGACAAAGCTGCAACTTAGACTTACATTGCCAAAAAGAATCGAAGATCAGAAATGGACTTTCTTCCATACTATTTAGGAGCATTACCATTATTTTCTATGCAATTGTTTAAAATGCCAGCAATGTGTTTATAAAGTTAATTTTATAAGAGATAAACTTTATCTCTATGTCACTTAACTTACACTTGGAATATTAGTAAGTATGTTTAATAATTTCAGTAACTACTATTGGAAAAAAATCTTTAAGAATGCTTAATTACTTCTTCTGGCATCATAGCAGTAACTTCTTTCCATGCCAGGTTCATTTGATTTTGAGACAAGTCTAGTCTCACAACATTCTTGAAACAGTGCTTCACTCAGTAATCATGCCAAGTTTAGATGGTTTAATCCTCTACTTTTATGCCACATTAGGGCTACCAATAATATTTACCCCTCTTTTTCAACATAAGGAAGAATGAGTTTACAAAATAATATGAAAAATAATGAAAGCCTTAAAACTGCTTATTTAAAGGTTGAAAATAACTTGTCACACAAGTAATGATTACTAACTGTCTGAAGAGGGATTTGTATTGAAATAAACTGAAGATGCCCAGTAGGAAGACCTCAGAAGGAAGGGAGGGAGGGAGAGAGGGAGGGAGGGACGGAGGGAGGGAGGGAGGGAGTGAGGAAGGAATGAAACAAGGAGGAGAGGGAGGGAGGGAGGGACAGAGAAAGGGAAGAAGGAAGGGAGAGAGGGAGGGAGGAGAGAAGGAAGGGAGGAAGGAAGGAAGGTTAAGGAAGGAGGCAGGCTTTGCATGAATAGAAACCATCCATGATTGTGATTCTGCTGTACTTGGCGTTAAGTAAACTGAATGGATTCATAAATAATTCTCTGCAAATATAAATGTGTATTTGAAAATAATATATTACACAAATCATGCACAGATAGAGACACAGATTGAACAAAAATATTTACTTGAGGCTTTCCTCAAACCAAGCAAATTGTTTCTAGTTAAATGCACCTATCTGCTAACACCACTTTTAAAACAATTAATTTAAATGTAAATTTAAGAGTAATTTTAAAACACATTCTTTATATCAGATTTGAAATGTCAACTGACATATTTTGAGAAAAATATCATGAGTCAGGAATCTTTACATCTTTTAAATAGAAGAAAACAAAATAAGATTCCTATCTTATAGTTAATGTGATAATCTTCACGTTTTTCATTATTAAAGATTTTCTCACTATAAACTGGTATTACTCTTTTATGCAATAGGTAGACCTCTTTTGATAGGAAATATTATGTTAGAAAAAATTGTATTCATCCTGATTATTGATAAAAATGGCAAAAGAATCAGGATGCCATCATTGGTTCTCAAGATAAAAAAAAAAGAAAAAAAACCCCAAAATTTTCAACTCATAGCCTTTGAGTCCCAGAGTGCAAAAGGCCAAAGAAAGATGGGAAGACTTATAATTTACCCTATGATTATGGAACCCATCAGGTGAAGAAGAGCAGATCTTTCCTTAAATCAAAAGAATGCATTAATAATTGTATTTATTTGTTCAGTTTAATTCTCATGAATGCAAAAATATAATTATAAGTTTGATTTCAATAAGTGAATATATTTTAAAATCCATTGGTTTCCAATAGATGAGGTTAACACTGAAAAGAGCAAAAGTTAAATAGAAAGGATAGAGCCAATAATTTTTCATTATATAAGTGTTTAATTATATGACAATTAACTATTAGGAGAAAAAAAACACATTTATTGAGGTTTGCCACCAGAGAATCAGATACATCTTAAGTATAAGACACTTTGAGAAATAGAAAGTCACTTGGTTCAAATAGTACTAGAAGATGAATCCAAAGGTCAGGTATCTGCATTTGAATTTTTAGATTTGGATTACCATTTGAAGATCCATCACTAAATCCATGGTAATTATATGATTTTATTTTCAATTTGATCAAATAGTTTGTACTTTATTACTTTTGAGAAATGAGAAAATCTATATTTTAATAATGTGAGGGCAAGCTTTTCTTGAAAATCAATTGATAAAAATTGATAAAAAAATAAATCAATAAATATGTCACCATAGTGGCAGAAACAAACAAATTGGTTTATGACCATGTAATGAAAGACACCTTATTTAACTCCGTCAATTATTGTCTGAGTCCAAGAACTCCTGTCCCTTCCATGGTACCTTTCATACCACAAATAGCTAGAATAAGCTAGAATTTTTCACTCCTGATTTCTTCTTACATTGGAAGGTAGTACAGGTTTCTAATCCTTTCAAGAATCTCTTGCCCAAACAAAACAAATAAATAAAATATAATATAGTTTCAGTGGGCTTCTGGATCTTCACTGAACATACTCTCTAAGTTCACTCTTCTGGAATCTCTCAAGCTGGAATCCAGATGTGAGGAAGAAATACTGAGTTTTAGAGGTGATGATATGGAATTCAAACATTTTTTTTGTTCATTTAAAATTAGTAAAGTAGAAAATTGTGGACTAACAAATAGTATTCTACAACTTTGGATTTCAAATTATTTTCATCATCATAGGTGACCCATGATTTGTAAAATAAATTATGATAATAGTTAAAATCTTATCTGCTTCTCAGAGTTAGAAGTTTCAAGTGAGATAATTTATAAGAAAAGTCCTCTGTAAATTTTTAAATCAAATGCTTTTTCAAAAAATTTTCATTTTAATAGATATTTCAAGTGCCTATCATTTATAATATGTAATTAAAATAGTTATATATTTAAAGGTTATATATATTTAGGTAATATATAATTTGGATAATAAAAATAGATTTATTCCAATTTCCTCAGATAAGCAAGCCACAGTATGAAAAAGATTTATTATTTTTATGGCATTTATGAATATGGTCTGAGCTGCTTTTTAAAAATAATTTCTGAAATGATCCATAAATTTAGAATGGAATTACATATTGAATCACATGAAAGGAAGTAGATCAAACCACTGAAGAAAATAATTTCTTGCATAGGTATACTTTTACACACAGATTAGACTATGACTACAAAGTGGAAACATATTAGAAGCTGAAAAGTTTGGTCTAATTCTGTAGAATGCCCCATGTCTGAGAATTTGGCAGGTCACATCCTTCCTTCACATGGCAGTCTAGAATGTCTAGCAGTTGGTTTATTGGTGCAGCAGCTAAGTGTATGTTTAATGCAAGGACCAAATTTCCAAGGGCCTGTTTACTGGGACTTGCTGACGTCCATCTCTGCTTGCCATCTAATTCTCCTCTTTCATCTCCCACCTTCCTTTTCCCATCTGAACACACACAGACACATCCTGACAAACCTCAGTTAGTTTTAGGAGTGGTTGACTGATTCCATATTTTCATATATTTATAACTGCCTTTGGGGTTTTAAAACTAAAACATCAGCTCTTGTTCTCTGTCTTCTGAAGTGCCCTGCTTTCCAATGGCCGTTCATTAATTCAACAAATAATAATAGAACATCTAATGCATGCCAGCCACTGAAGCTTGGGATTTAGTCATGAATAAACCAAAAACTGCTTTCATGGTACACGTCAGTATTTATAAATAATACACAAACATGTTAGAGGTCAGGTGGTGAGAAATGAGATGATGAAAAAAACACAGTAAATTAACAACCTACCTACTGTCTGAATGGAGAGAAGAGTCAGTGTGTTCTGGAAAGAAAACACACTAGTTACTATATCAAAGTTTCTTGCTACAGTATCTTTTAGTACACTGCATGACTAAAAGAGTAATGACTTTATCTCATTGCCTTAAGGATGTTTTCCAAGAATAATAATCTTTCTAAATAAAAAGGATCTTGGATTAAATTACTTTACTGACTAGTTACAGCAATTCAATGCATACTTCCAAGCATGTTAAAAGTTAAATGCTACTACTAATAAAATTAAAGTGATTCTCTATCATCTTAGAATGATTATAAGTCTTAGTAAAGTGGAAAGCTGGTTATTATATATCAATAATCTGTTTAATTCCTGCATATCTGACCTAAAGGAAACTTGCATATTTGACCAGTGAAAGTCTTTTATAGTGTACTATATATTAATTTTGCCAGGTGACCTTTTCAAGGTGACTTTCTCAGTGTTTTAGTGAAGTCTGATTAAACAGTAATCACTTCAATATAATCCATTATTTTTTCTTCTTTCTATCACACTAGTGTAGAAACCTCTATCTATATATATATCTATACTGATCAGTATATTGATAGAGAGAGATACATATATATATTATGCATTCTGCAAAGTAACATATTAAAGGAAAACTAGAAAGGAGGTCACATTTAAGTATATCAGAAATCCTTACTTTGACATTTATATTTGAAGTGAGTAGCTTAGAAGAAGGAAGGAAATAAGGATGGAAGAATGAAAGGTAGAAGAAAGAGAATTATGCACAAAGGAACTACATATATTTTTCTAGGATGGCCTCATCTTCTCCCAGTATGCTTCCCTGCCCTCTAGATAGGCTACAACATGAGGACAATAACTTTGTCAATGGTACTTCTATCGGAGAAGATCTTTTCCATGATAACCTCTTATCCAGCATTCTTCACCTCCCATCTCTCCATGAGACTCATTCCAGTTTTCTAAAAATGAGTTATTACTTTGTGCTCTCAGTTGTCTTTAAAAAAAGTATTTCTGGGCCGCCTGGGTGGCTCAGTTGGATAAGTATCTGCCTTCAGCTCAGGTCTTAATCCCAGGTCCTGGGATAGAGCCCCACGTAGGGCTCCCTGCTCAGTGAGGAGCCTGCTTCTCCCTCTGCTCACCCCACCCCGGCTCATGTTCTCTCTCACTCTCTCTCTCTCAAATAAATAAATAAAATCTTTAAAAATAAACAAATAAATAAAATACTTCCATGTTCTGATTATCTAAAATTTTTTATTGATCTTGATTTTTTTTTCAACCTTGTTAGCCTTGAGAGTTCTATCAAAGTATGGGCATTCTGAGGGCATGGGCAATATTAACCCAACAGATATTTTTAACACTGTAGATGTTGGCAAATTTTAGTAGGTTGAAATTAATTAAACCCTAATATATACTCCATGCCCTGACAGAAATTAGGGACTAAATATGGCAGATGACTTGTTTATGGTCAGAAAGTTACCACCTTGTATGAGCCCACTTCATTCTCATTGTTTTTTAAGCCATCTTCTGCTTATTCACTTATTTGGTTTTCAGTTAGCCTCATCTTATAAAACCAAATTTAGCTGTCATCTGCAAGTCAGCTCGCTTTCAAGTCTCAAGTGACTCTCTACCACTTTATAAATAGTTACTTGCTGAAACCTTTTATAGCTGTATTCCTTTAAAAATAGAAGAACACTCAACCCAGAAATAATTACTTGCTAAAACCTTTTATGGCTGGATTGCTTTAAAAATAGAGGAAGACTCAACCCAGAACATGATTTATAAACAAAAGTAATATAGGCTTCTCTGATACTTGAAAAAAATATTGTCATGATAGTTTTATGAGTTAATTTTTGACTATTACTAAAATGATTGATGCTATCATTCTAATACACATTTTGAAAGAGCAATCTGTCAGAGATTTAATGCTGGTACTTTCAAAATCTCGCCCCACATGTCGCACTTAAATCAACGTTTTGATAACTTGGCTTTCTCAATATTACATTTTCCTTCTCAGAGATAGCACTATTTGCTCAGAATGGATTTCATTCTTTTAAATTTCTCAGTGTTCTCTATAGAAATATTTGAGATATATTTCTATTTTTAGTAATAAATTAGAAAATGCTAATTTTCTTCGACACACTTTCCTGATGAAAATTTATCAGCTCTAATCAGAGTTTTGCACACATTTTTTCCCCAGTGACTATTTAATTGGCATACCTGGATTCAATGTTTGCCTACTTTATTAAACTCAGCTCTGAAATTGGAAGATATATTTAGGACTCTGCAGTAAGTTTAATTATTAAAATATCTTGGGTTGTGTAAAACATTTGAGGACTGTGAAAAATAATCATTTTAATATTTCTTAAATCTGTTTTCCCATTTCCTTATATAAGCCCTCAAAGACAATAATCATAAAATTCTAAGCAAATTTATATAAGTTACTTTATCTCTTCTGCCTCCTAAACCATGCAAGATGAAAAACTGACTCCAGAGAAGGAAAAGCCACAATCACTCCTGTCAACATATTTAAGAATCTTAGAGCTTTTCCAGAATCCTTCTAAATGTTTTCATCCTAAATTAGATGTCAGTAAATGGTAACACTCCAGACATGCCCCACTTTGTGATTTCTTGGCTGTTGTTTTGGTTTCTTATTTGTTTGGAGGGACCCAGAGTTGATCCTGCTTGATAATGAAGAAATCGTCATGGAGAGTTAGCAGTTCCTTTGAATAAGAGAATCCAGGGCTGTAAACCAATTATCTGTGGCTAGAGAGGCAAATACCCAGTTTGGGTTGGGATGGGAGACTGAGAATGACATGTGAGATGTGAACGTGTGGATGAGGTGTGGGGTGTGGGAGTCCAGTCTGAGCTCCTGAGCTCTGATACTGCAGACTGTGGTGGCATCAAGTAAGATTGCCGGGCCTGCTGCTCTTGAGCTATAGGGCCCTTTAACATTCTGGCTGATGGTGAGACCCTCAGGTATCTTCATAGATGGGAGTGCATTCAGTTTTAGATACACATTTAAAAAAAGAGAACACCAAAGATATTTAAAATTAATTTCTAGAGGTTTGTTCTGTTTGGCTTGGTTTGGGGTTTTTTTGAGTAGATGTATGACTTGTTAAATAAGAAAAGTAAGAGTTTATTCTCTAGAGTTAGGGTTATTTGAGTTTGAATTTCTGTACTTCCACTTACTGCTGTGTTATCTTTGGCAAAGTGCTTAACCTCCTTGTGCCTCAGTTTACTCACCCATAAAATGGGAATAATGCCATATAATGCATGAGACTATAACCAACAAATGAGCCCAAATGAAGAAGACAGCTAAAACCAAATATTTATCCTCCTCCTCCTCATCATCATCATTTTCATCATTTTACTTAAAACAGGCCCTAGTTGGTCTTGATGATAGAAAGGGCACTGTTGAGGATAGGTGGGGGAGGAAGGCCTGGTGAGATAATCTTAGGCATGTTTAGTAATACTGCCTCTGTTCAAAGATGATCGATGGGTATATTGGATAAATTAGTCAAGTAACTCAGATAAGGTCATATTGTTAGCCAGAGTAAGAACTGAATTTAACCTCCAAATCCTTCATATTCTAGCCAATGATTTTATTTCTTTCTTTTCCTTATTATGTCACCTTAGCATGAGTATTCATCAAAAGTTTATAAAATAGCATCGTTGGCTGTCTTCCACATTTTATACCTATATGGAAGCTGCCATAAACCTCCCTGTAGGGAGGCTATTAGCAAAATTCATAGAACCTACTGTTCCTGGGGGAACAATTAAATATCAGTGAAGGTGGAGCATGAATCGCACTGAGACTGGAGCTGAGTTATAGAATGCC
The DNA here is from genome assembly GCF_003265705.2 of Callorhinus ursinus. Taxonomy (NCBI): domain Eukaryota; kingdom Metazoa; phylum Chordata; class Mammalia; order Carnivora; family Otariidae; genus Callorhinus; species Callorhinus ursinus. Next base: position 86,846,793 of record NW_027397064.1, read on the forward strand.
TGGGGATATGCACTGTGGATAATTCTACCCCGTCTTCTTTGTGAAAGTAATACAATCCTACTTCTGGTTGGTTATTGTGGTTGTGTGTAGTTCTAAATTACCAGATGCTTACTTAAATCATGACTCTTAAAGCAAATTCACATAACTTATTTTTTTTTTAAAACCAGGTCAAAATTTAGTGAAATAGAACAATTGATGTATACACATGTAATTGTATAATTTAGTCTCCCCTATATGACCATCTGTATTACCCATTAAAGACCCATTAAAGATTCTTACTGAATATCTTCAGCTCCTGCTTAGGTGGTATTATTTTAGTTTGGTTTTATTCTCTTTAAATAAATTTCACACTTCACTAACTATTACAATGTGAATAGCTCAGTTGCAAATATGAGTTAATAGTTAAATAGTCTTGGCAATTACTTTTCAATAGAAAGAAATATTTGGGAAAGAAGTTAAATGCAGCTAGAGATTTTTATAGACATCTGGCCCTCCATGAATATTCATAAACCTGTATATATACCCATACAACCCATATTTTTTTGGAGTCTATTAAGATTATCTAAAAAAGATTAAAGGAAGAAGTATTTCCTTATATTTTTGGTTGCTTGAAAAGGAAAGATAGAGAAAGAGAGAAAGACAGAGTACAATGATGGCATCCCTTGAAAATTATTTTATTTCTGTTGCAGAAAATAGCCATTCACTTATTCTCCAGTTACTCTTCACCTAATTACCATATGAATACTCTGCAATTATATATCCATCGTTGTCCTTTAGATTACATGATTGTGTTTAGTGCTACTACACAGTTCTTAGTGTAATTACCGTGCAGAGGTTATAACAATTTTTATATTGTGAATATAAAGTGTTATTACATAATTTCATGGTAATCTCTAGTTTCTTAGCACAGATTAATTACATTTCATTATTGCTCCTTCTTATCGTATGCGGGACATCTCAATTGTCATGCCATTCAGGTCAATAAAACGCTTGAAACTTGGGGGATGGAATATTTCATAAGAAGGAAGATTTTGTTCGTAGTAATATTTGTAGGCTCCTGCCACAGTGGATGTTTTTCATATCAGTTCTGGTTCTTTTTCCTTCTTGTCTTAAACTTTCAATTGGGTTGTCAGCTCTCTGAGAGCTGGTGGCCTTTCTCATATTTCTGTACTCTTCCTACAGCTCCCAGGATATAATTAGGCAGATGCATGTTCCTCAGCAAATAATCAATTATGGATCCACCCTTCCATTTTATTGTCAGGGTTAAATTACTCAAATTGTTCAAAACAGGACCAGCCATGTTGTTTTACCAGCTTTCCTTTCCATAAATTCAAACTGTTCTTTCTGAATGCTTACTGGTTGATCTGGCTAAACTCTTCATCTTCGACATTCAGTCCCTTCCCCATGAAATGCCCTCCAACAAAGAATGTCCCTATCACTTATGTTTTCTTTTAACTTGTCTTCTTTTAGTGTACCACATTTTTTTTACTTTATTTCAATTCCAATAACTATTAAGCCAAATTTAAAATTGGGGGGAAAACAGGTAATTGAGGGTGTGTGTGTCTGGTGTCTCTGTGTCTATGTCTTTGTCAGAAATTAGAAGACAATCCCTTTGCTACACACTTTGGTGTTAACCAACCACCAACATTCCTAACTGCTTTCTTTGGGAGGAATTATTAAGTTTTTTTTTCAGTAACCTGTCACTTAGTCAAAGATGAAAATGAAAAAACAAAAAGCAGAAGGCTATAAAACTTCTGCAAAGGATGGGGCGCCTGGGTGGCTCAGTTGGTTAAGCGACTGCCTTCGGCTCAGGTCATGATCCTGGAGTCCCGGGATCGAGTCCCACATCGGGCTCCCTGCTCAGCGGGGAGTCTGCTTCTCCCTCTGACCCTCTTCCCTCTCATGCTCTCTATCTCTCATTCTCTCTCTCTCAAATAAATAAATAAAATCTTTAAAAAAAAAAAACTTCTGCAAAGGTAAGTTCATAGAAATAATTAAGAATCATAGTGTTACAGGAGCCATTAAAATATTAATATTTATGGGGTGCCTGGGTGGCTCAGTTGGTAGAGCATGTGACTCTTGATTTCAGGGTTGTAAATTTGAGTCCCATGGTGGGTACAGAGATTACCTAAAAATAAGATCTTTAAAAAATATATATATTTTACTTAAGAAAATGGATATCTATCTTACAGAAAGATTACCTTCAAAATGGTTTTAAAGCATTTTTGGTGCTTAAAGTGGTAAGCTCTATGGGGTAACTATTTTTTAGCACTCTGGGATAAGAAAAGTGTTCTTTCAGTGAGTGCTAAACTTTTCTGTTTATCTCAGAGCTTATTAGGTCAAGGTGGAATCCTCAGAACCAAAGTGAGCACTTATATACCAAAGGCGTCTTCTCATATACTATTCTTCTTCATTCTTTGCTAAATTTCTGCTGGATTTGGAAGTGCTAATGAAGTATTCTTTTTATTAGATAAATAGCTGAAGAGAGACTTAGAATTTAAATATGAATGTGTAGTAATTATTTGGGAGTATATAGAGAGGTGACACTGGTAAAAATATTGCACATATTTATACAAGTTTTACCTAGATGCTTGTAATTCAAAGTGGATTAGAGCTGAGAATTGAATGAGAGAGGTTAGGTCACTCTCCAATGACTTACTGCACATTGCTGTCCTGATACTGAGACAACTGCAGAGAATGTGAACTTTGGTTGAATCCTCCATTTTAGAAATAGCACCATCAGATGTACCAAATTTTTTTCATGATATGTGTCATGATTAAAATAGAAATCACAGAGAACATTTGAAGGAATTATTTTGCTTTCCAATTTATAAGTATTCAATGCTTACATGGTAGTTTATTTCTTTTAAAGATTTTATTTATTTATTTGAGAGAGAGAGAGAGTACAGTCAGGGGGAGAAGCAGAGGGAGAGGAAGAAGCAGATTCCCTGCTCAGCAGGGAGCCTGTTGCGGGACTCAATCCCAGGACCCTGAGATCATGACCTGAGCAGAAGGCAGACGCTTAACCAACTGAGCCACCCAGGCACCCCACTTATGTGGTAGTTTAAATAGCAGATGACAAAATCTCCTATTAAATAAGGTTACTTTCTCCTGTGTTCAGGAATCTTGGACTGAGAATTGAGTAAATAGGGAAGTCTTGAAGACAGAGAGAGACAGACAGAGAGGGAGAAAGACATAGAGAAAAAGAGAGAGAGAGAGAGGGAGAGAGAGAGACAATGCATGCAAAGGGTTGGGCCCTACCGAAAGGTAGGTCCCTGCACCTAATAGTGGTGCAGAAAACAATCCAGCTGAACATATAAGTCAAGCAACTTCTACATACTCCACATCCAAAGCCTAATAGTGGGAGATCATCAGAACATTTTCAAAGAAAGACACTGGGAAGCAACCCTGGCAGGGTGGGAGTATAGTGAGCAACTCTCTACCCCTGAATTTCAACATAGCGTCAAGTGTGAAGCATGGGAACTGGGGAAAATGAAATGTCTTCCATTTGAATATCTGTAGAGAAAGTATTCTGAGTCTAAAATGATTTTTGCCTTTTTTAGAAGGAAAAAAGTGGCATAGCTTAACAGCATGCAATTTAGAATTATTTATTAAAGTGCAAATTCTAACATCTGCTTATTTCACAATTTTATCTTAAGCAAACATTTCTTTTACATTCTTTAGATTCCACTTTTATGCCATGAGGCCAATCAACTGCATTGAATAATGTGCATCTGACATGCTAGGAAAAAAATATTGAAAGCATTAAAGGGTAGAGAACTTTCTTTAAAGCATAAAAAATAGACATGAATTCCTTTTAATAGAAGTGCTTATAAAGAGAAAACCTATTTAACCTAGTTAGCAAATTAGCTAGAATTTCTAAAATATTGTAATTGTAGTTTATTTGCCATTAGGTTAGAAAAATCTTTTTATTGAAACATAATATAAATAGGAAAGTTTAAAATCACAAGTTTACAGTTCAATAAATTATCACCAGATGTACACAGCGCGTAAACCAACATCCAGGTCAAGAATAAATATTATTGGTACCTCCGATGTTCCTTGATGGTCTTTCTCACTATCCCTTCCCTTCTCCCCAAAGATAAGTCCATTTTAACTTCTAAAACCCTAGATTACTTTTGCCTTTTGAACTTTATATAAATAAAAAAATAGTATATATATTTTTATGTCCAGCTTTTTTTTCTCATTACTTTTGTGAGATTCATCCATGTTGTTATTTATTAACTGTACTGCTTTCATTTATTTATTTATGATATCAATGTTTGTGTATATATACATATATTTGTATGTATATTACTTTGTGTGAATGAACCACAGTTTATCCTTTCTTCTTGCAATGAACAATCGGATTATTTTTAGTTCGGGGCTATTTCTATGCACAGGTTGCTGTGCATATTACAAACATATTTTTGTACACTTATGCATGCTTTCCTCTTGGATATATTTTAAGAGTGGAAATGCTAGGTCATAAAGTGTGGGTATGTCCAAATAGAGTAGATACTGTCAATTGTTTTCCAAATCAATTGCACCAATTTGTCTTTCTACTAGTAGTGTATGAGAGTTTTTGTTATTTGCTGTCAATTAGGTGGAAGTGCAATGGTATTTCTTTGTGGTATTAATTTGCATTTCCATTTTTTAAGATTTTGTTCATTTATTTGAAAAAGAGAGAGAGAGAGATCAAGCATGAGTGGAGGGAAAGGGAGAAGCAGATTCCCCATTGGTGCAGAGCCCAATGGGGGGCCCAATACCAGGACCCAGAGATCACGACCTGAGCCAATGTCAGACGCTTAACCGACTGAGCCACCCAGGCACCTCTAATTTGTATTTCTTTGAACACCAATAAGTTGTATATATTCTCACATCTTTTTAACCGTAGCCTAAAGCAGATTTAATTCATGCACCAAAATTACTTATAGTTAGTAAACTATAGGTGAGTATTTAACTTTACCCTTTAGCACTTTAGGCAAATGAGAACTATTCCTTGCTACAGTGTGTTATAGGGCAATCATCAACCATCAGAATGTTAACCCAATTTTTTCCAGTTTCTCAGGTCTTCTCAGTGATGTGGTTATAAAAATAAAATGGTCCAAAATTTTGGATTAAAAATTGCATTTTAATTAAGGTCTACAAAGTTAGTTAAGAAATAAGCTATTTTAGGGGTGTTTGGCTGGCTCAGTTAGTTAAGTGTCAACTCTTGATTGAGTCTCAGGTCATGATCTCAGGGTCATGATCTCAGGATCATGAGATTGAGCCCTGCATCTGGC
>NW_027397064.1:86872077-87000883 GCF_003265705.2 Callorhinus ursinus
TGGAGCACTGGGTGTTATGCACAAACAATGAATCATGGAACACTACATCAAAAACTAATGATGTAATATATGGTGATTAACATAACAATAAAAAATTAAAATAAAGATATATCAACTCCAGACAGTTTAAGGAGGATAAGAATTAAAAATAGTTTATTGGATTTTGCCATTGGATGGCCATTAAGGGAGATGTTTCGAAAGCTCTATATGACAGGAGAATATTAAGCCCTTGGGATATCTTTCTAGTGGTCGGTTATCCTTATAAGGGGAGCTTTTTGGAAACATGAATTTCAGCCTCAGATTTCAATTGGTAGTGGTCATGTATCTTTAATGAAAATCTAGTATGCACTAGTTCATCTAAAAGCCTTACAGGAAACAAAAAATTGCTTTAAGAGATAAGATATAATGCTTGCTTTAGTTTGTTGGTAGTACATTTTTCTTCTTTTCATAGAGTTGAAAACTATTTGTGCAGAACTTATACACGTTTGGAAAGTATAAAGTATTCAGATCTATGAAGGTGACAGATTTTTTTTCCACATAGAAATTTTATTACTGTATCCTTCAATTTAAGGAATAGATTTGTTCTTTGAAAGCCTTCACTTTTGTCTCCTGATGGCCATTTTCACTTATTACTATATGTGGAAGAAACAGAAAACTCCACAGAAAAAGTCTAGACAAAAATAAAATCTAAGAATTTTTTATGCTTATTTGGCAAGAGTTTTGATATTCTTTTAAGTAAGTATAGTGCTTTATGTTAAAATCAAATTTTTAAAAAATCGAATGGGTGCTATTTTGACAATATTTGGGCTGTTTTATAATTTTTGTTGTGAGGGTTAGAAATTATTAATACTGAAAAGAACTATTCAACTCTGTACCAAGTTAACTGTGTATCCCTACTTCTAAGATATCTTGCTAGGGTCAGACTTTTATTTATATTGGATTTAACTTTCTTTAAAACTTAGACTTACTTCCACAGCATTATCTCCCAGCAATATTTACAGTACATTTCATCTTCCAATAATAAAATCATGTTTGTAGCTACCCGACTTCTGCTGCTAGCATGCTTATACTGACACGGACACACACACAACCTTGTCACATTACCACAGGACCATTCATTCCACTCTTAGGTATTTTGATCAAACAGTTCATTGAACTGAAATGCTTCTTCTTTTTTCCACTTACCTCTTATTATCCCCCTAGTCTCAACTCAGAAATCATCTCTTTGTATGTGGCACCTGGCAAGTGAATAATAAATCTTAAATGGCTTGGGCTTAGCTAAATTTCTCAAAAGTGAAGAATCAAAATTTAGTGAAGAAAAAAGTATTTTATAATATGTAATATATATTTGTATATTGTATATTATGTATATTTATATACAATAACTATATATATATATCACATTAGTCAGAAACAGAACCCATAGGATGGATGGATATATATATATTAATTATGCATCCTCCAAATTCATATGTTGGAGCCCTAAGACTCAATACCTCAAAAAGTGACTTTATTTTCTTTTAAATTGGTAATTAAGTTAAAATGGCATTGTTAGGATGGGCCTATATTCTAACATGACTGGTGTCTTTATAAGAAGAGGATATAGATACAGGCACACAGTGATTAGGGGTACCATGTGAAGATAGAAAGAAAATGGTCATCTATAAGCTTAGAAGATGGGGCATCTGGGTGACAAAAGTCGGTTAAGTGTCCAACTCTTGGTTTCGGTTCAGGTCAGGGTCTCAGCGTCATGAGATTGAGCCCGTGTGTCCACTTCCACACCCAATATGGAGTCTGCTTAAGTTTCTCTCTCCCTCTCCCTTTGCCCCTCCCCCCATGCATGCACTCTCTCTCTTTCTCTCCCTCCCTCCCTCTCTCTCAAATAAATAAATATTTAAAAATAAATTTAATAAATAAATAAATGAAATAAAATTAAATTAAAAAAAATAAGCTTAGGAGAGGGGCCTCGGAAGAAACCAAACCTGCTGACACCTTGATCTCAGGCTTCTAGCCTCTGGAGGTAGGCTCCACAGCAGACCCATCCCACTAAAGACTAGGAAGGTACTCAAATGTACTTAAAAAAAAAAAAAATTCTCCTGTGTATAAATAACCAGTGTTTAAGGATTCATGAAAAAATATTGTATACGACAATGAAGATGTCAAGGATTCCTCCCTTTAGAACTCTCCTTTCTGTTGCCTGGACTTTGAATGCATATTCAAATCCTTATTCTGCTTACATGGGTCTCTTGTATTAACAGTACCAGAGAGATCCACTTATTGGCTGGTACTATCATCCTCAAAGTGAGACAGACAGTAAGGAAGATCTGTTGATTCTGCAAGATACAGCAAGTGGAAAGAACATAGGTTTTGGATCATGCTTCCCTGGATTCGTATACTCATTCCTCCAGTTATTTTTGGTGTGGCCTATTGGCTTCTCTAAGCCTTAGATTTTTCTTTTTTAGAAAGATAATTCTAGTATGTTTATATAAAATCCTCCACAGGAAAGAGATATTGTGTGAGCAAACATAAGATGAGTCTGAAAATGTGGGTTTAAAGCCACTAGATCCTTTATTTCTGCTTGGGTTTGACCATGACTATGGATCCAGACTTACAAGTAGCTTTTATTTTTAAATCTTGGTGGTGTAACACTGTGTGTATGATTTTATTTTAGGTAATTTGCTGAAGTTTTCTTGTGTATCCCAAACTCTAATTCCTGCCTTTGGCAAGTGGTTCTTGGCTAAGATCTTAACACTGTAGTTAGAGTAGCAAAGATTTGAGAATTCCATATATGTTTTTTGTACACACTACATTTTTTATCTGACTTTTCTTCATACTATGATTTTTTTTTTTTGAGAAATCATTCAAGGTTTTCTATACTCCTAAGGACAACGAAGTCAATATTTCCTCCATTTGGACAGACTTTGGCAGAAAATTATCTGAAGTATTCCTTCTCAGTAGAATAAAAGAACTCCTCAATGTATATATTAAATACATTTTCCTTCTGTTATTATTTTTATTAGCCCATAAATTTTAATTTTAGAAATAAAAGTTAGTAAACCTTTTATTTATTTATTTATTTATTTATTTATTTATTTAATTTTTTGAGGTAGTGTTCCATGATTCATTGTTTGCATATAACACCCAGTGCTCCATTCAGTACGTTCCCTCTTTAATACCCATCACCAGGCTAACCCATCTCCCCAACCCCCTCCCCTCTACAACCCTCAGTTTGTTTCTCAGAGTCCATAGTCTCTCATGGTTCGTCTCCCCCCGGATTCCCCCCTTCATTTTTCCCTTCCTACTATCTTCTTTTCTTTTAACATATAATGTATTATTTGTTTCAGCAATCCTGATAATTTTTCCTGCTATTTTTTTCAAAATATCCATATTTCCTAATAATAACAATTATTGTATTTGGTTTCTGTTCATTTGGTTTCTTAATGCAAATATACACTTGCAGATTATTAGATACTAAAACGAGATCATGTGATAGACACTCTCTTATGTTTATTTACTTTGCAATACATTCTGAACAACATTCCATGTCAACGTATATAGTTAGATGCTTTTATTCTTAGTGGTTGCCCAGTGTTTCATTGTCTGCCTTTTCCCTACTTCATTTAATCAACCATGTATCATTCAGATTTAGGTGTGTAGTTTTGTTTTTGTGTTGTGGTCTTTTAACATTTTTTCCAAGGATAAAAACATGTATGTAAATATCTTTGTACTTTCTCATTAGTTTTCTAGGATTAACACTCAGAAGTGGAAATATTGGGTCCAAAAGTATAGACTTTATGAATGAAACTAGCTATGATTTTGGGCGAGTGACTAATGTCTCCTTGTGTCACATTTTCCTTGTCTATAAAGTGATGTTTGGACTAATTGTTCACCTATAATAAGTCTATAGGATACAGTATATTTAAATCTGAGTCCCGTTTGATTTTTTGTTTGCAACCTTGTTTAAAATTGGGTCGGTGTCACAACCACAGATACCAATTCTCCCCAAATCCCTCTAAAATACATATGAAGACATTGAGAAGACTAAATTTCCATTAGCAGCAACATTAAGAATAATAGAAAATCTGTTCATACTATGCAGTAACTGAGGAGCTAATCATAAAACTTTGGGTTCTATTTTTTCTCTATGGTTTTATAATTTATTTTTCTGACACTTTAAAATAATATGCCAGTGTGTAGCTAAGTGTATGAGTAGCCTATTTATGCCTAAGCTCAAAAGAGATAATAGTTCTTATTATAAGCCCTAGTCTACTATATCCAAACTCTGTAAGAACTAGAATCTCAGGTGCCTGTCCTTTGATTGGTTCATATTTTGCCCTTTAGAGAACAAAAATACTGCCAGTCTTCTCTTCCTATATCCATTCATCAATAAGCATTTATTGAGCACCTACTATAAACCAGACAACATCCTAGCACCAAAGGGTTTATCAGTGAACAAAACACAAAAAAATTTGACTTGGGAAGCTTAAAGGCTAATGTTATCTCTTATTGGTTGAATTTGGGTAATATTTACTTTTTAAAAATAGTAATCTGTGTAATTCATATTCTTATTCAAAAAGAGAAGAAAAAAGGCAGTTTTTAAAATTACTTGTGTCATCTGAAAAGGGAGAACCAAAAAGATCTAACTCTGATAGTGCATTGTTTCTGAAATCATATAAATTCAGGCACTGACTGTTTTGAAAATGGCAAAACTCCAAGACATTTCTTACAATATATATTATTGCCTCTTGCCCATAGCAAGAACAATTCTCCATTTGGTCAAAACAAGATAGCAATGTTAGTTTTTATGTTTTACTTCTTCATTTCAAGCAAAAGCTAAAAATAACATACTCTGAGCACTTCCCCCCAATCTATTACTTTATCCTTTTTTCCTTTTTTTTTCTTTTTGGTTTAGTTAGATTTATATGGGCTTCTGTTTTTTTGTTCATCTTTTTTAGGAAAAATGGTTTTCCATGAAATTTTCTCCTTTCTTTGATCATTCGTGTGTGAGAGTATGTGTGTGTGTTTACATTTTTCATACTCCTCTCTAATATTCCATATTTTATGGCTGGAATTGACCTCTCATCTGTGTGTGGCCTTTGGACATGGAACATATTTCTATGAAATTGGCCTGGGAATGCTGCCTGTTGTACACTCCACGGTCTCTTTAAATTTATATGTCTGTTTCTCTCTGGCAGATTGTAAATTCCTTTAAGTAAGAAGTTGTGTCTGAGTTATCTATTTTGCCCCAATAGCTAGTATACTTTCTGCATGTAGTATGTTCTTTGCTAATGTTGCTAAAAAATAATGTTTTGGTGACTATATTGTATTGTGAGATCTGATAGCCTGTGATATGATTATCTTTCTATCATCATTGTAATACCACTCTATTAAATTTTCAAAAACTGCAAGAGTCGGAAAAAAATAAAAAAGTGATTGATTTTATCATGATTTCCATCTAATGCTACCCTGGGATGTTTCCTGAGTGCTCTGGAACTCAGGTTAAATAGCTTTCTATAAAGAACTAAATAGGCTTAATTCACCATCTTAACTTATTAGAAGAACATAATTTTTTTTGTTTTTGTTCTCTCTTCTTGCCTTTTGTTCTCTCTTCCTGCTTTTAGTCTGGATATCTCTATCAAAAATGGACAGGGAAGAAGAGGAAAGTCAGGTATAGCCCCTGACATTGAGGGACTCTGAGTCTATTTAAGGAAAGAGATGAGGGAAGAAGGAATACGGCAGGGGCCCTTGGGATTTGAGTGGCATAAATAAATGATGCCTATAAAGGAGGATTGGGCAATAATATTAGACAGTAAAATAATTCTGAGGAACATAGAATGCTTAGCTAGAAATTTGATATTCATTCCATAAGCAATAGGGGAACACTGTTTGAAATATGGAATATCACAGTCATCTGAATGTTTCAGAAAGGTCTTGATGACACGGTGCTCTGCCGAAACAAGAAGCCATGGGTTTGAAAAAAAAAATAGATTTTATAAATGAATCCCAATTTTCAATGAAAAAGAGGACAAAGATATTTTTCAATTAAAAAATAACTTTTCTAAAAGTGGTTTGTGGTAGACAAGGCACACAAGAGCCAAGTGATAGAGGACATCCTATCTTGGGACTGCAGTCTGTTTTGCTTGTTTCATTTTTTCTCCTCTGGTTCCTTTGTCATCTTAATATGGAAATGCTAATAGCATGCACTTTCTAAAATTGTTCTGAGGATTAAGAAATGTAATATATGTAAAGAACATAGGTATTTTTCTTCAACATAAACATTAAAAAATTTGAAAAGGAAAATTCTAAAGCTGTTGTAACACACCAGGTATAAATGATCAGAACCTGGTATAATTTGGGCTTCTAGGAGTCTGACTATGAAAAATAGAGGTTTTTTTTTTTTTTAAGTGCTTGTTATTGAAAATAAGGTGCTATGTGGCATCAAGAAAAGATGAGCAGTGCAAGTATCATAACTGGGACGGGAGCTACAATAAGTAAAGCCCAAGTCAAGTCATACTGAGAAAGAAAAGACAGTGACCTGCCCAAAATTACCCTTAGAAAACACAGAGGAATTCACTTCATAAACATTTGTGCAGTAGAGGTTTTAAATGCAGGAGGTTGCAAAACGAATATATAAATACCAAAGGGACATTTATTAAGAGAGAGATCTGCATTAGGCATTTCATCATTTTCTTTGGTTTTGTTATTGTTCCAATCTAATTATTTTATTAAAAGTTCAGCATTATTTTTTAAGTCCTGAGGGTGAGAGAAACACATAAGGAAATGTATAAGTACTAGAGAAGCCTTTGTCAGGACTTTTGGGAAGAGGCTAATGAGTTCTGTTTCTGTCACAAATTTGAAAGAGGTAGGAATTATTCTCTACATTCCAGCTAATTAAGGCCTTAGTTTCTCAAAATACTGGCCTTGCAGAAAGGAGACTACACGTTTTGCTCTTCCCCAGTCTTGTTGTCAGGTTGAGCAGTGCTCCTCCATGTGGACCAGCGACCTTGTGGCCCCATAGAGAATATTTGAGAAGAGCCCAAGGAACTTGTCATGAGTGATTTCAAACAGATCACAACTTTTCAGCAGGGGTATTGAGCAATTCAACTTCAGCGCCCTGTGTTGTCCACAATTCAAGAGTTAGGTCATTGCACCTTCCTTATTTGCTTTCCTGCCCCTTGGCATATTTTCAAAGCAGAAAATATGAGATGTGTATGTTTTGGAGTAGTAAAGGCCAAGAGAAGCTGTCACATCAATATCTATTCTTTATGATCCCAGGTAACAACCTGTAACTCGTCCTAGCTTTCACATGCTAGCCATGCCGTGGGGAAAACACACAATACAGATATCACATCTTTCTGAACAAGTTTTAAGTCCAGTTTTTGCTTTGAGAATATAGTGGCACTGTTTAACAAAGAACATTTATTACAGAGTTACATATATGGGGCAACTATTATAAAGCTTTGATGTTGTTACATTATCTTCCCTTGATTTGGGGACATATAATCATATATATGATTTCGTATAATCAGCAAATCAGAATAAACAAAGAAACAAAATACAATATAACTACATAATATTTTCATTTGTTAATGTTACCTCTTTAACAATTTAATTTTTTTTTCCTTTCTATTGAGACTGCTTTCCCCAGATTTTACTGCTATAGAAAATAATCACAATTTCAGATGCTTTTAACAACAGAGATTTATTTCTTGCTCATATTCCATGCTGGAACAAGTCAAGAAAACAAGATCAGTCAATCTTCAACCTAGTACCTGATCCCAGACTAATTTTATACACTTCCAAGAAAAGGATCAGGCACACATGGTTTAACTAGCAACATTGATTTAAGATTAAAAAGTAATTTAAAGTCTCTTTATATTATCATTATTCAAGAAAATATGTTCTTTCTCCTTTTTTTATAGTAAGATAGTAACAGAAAGAAGTCATTATGTTAAAGAAGTACAAAACTTTAAGCCTAATACTTCTTCCAGTGGGCATACAAATCAGAAATTACAGTTATATAGATATTGGCATGATATATACAGTCTTTAAATTTAATAATTTAATATTCACAATATCATCATTTGAATTAAATTAAGTTAAATGATGTGTAAATTTTATATACATCATTATATCATTTAATCTCCCAGGGAGGCTTTTATTTATTTTTTTTTAGCTTTTATAATAATCAACTTACCTTCCCCCCTGCAAAAAAAAGGAGGAAAGAAAGAGGAAAAATCTTTTGAGGCAGTAAAAGGAAAACATAAAAAATAGAAAGGTAACATAAAAAGTAAAAAATGAAGTGGATTTAAGAGGAAAACAAAGATGACATCATGAGAGGCTGTATCTGTGGACAATGTGCGGCAAAGCAGGAAGTATCGCTCTCTTACTCTCTGTTATTATAAACTAAAAACCTGAAATGGGTGAATAGCCTAAGGATACATCCTGTGTGAGGAGAGGAGAATAGATTACAATACAGGTCTGTCTGATTCCAAAATTTATGCATGCCGTTTGTGTCCCAGCATACCAGCACTTTAGTTTCAGACAACAGTTTAAATTAATTGATTGAATTAAATTACATTTAATTTGATACCAATAACTGGTTTCCATGCCAAAGTATTCATCAGGCAGGTACTTTTAGAATTTTTGTCAGGGAAGGAAAAACATTTCTTTGTTGGCTGCATCCTGGGACAAGAACCGAATTATCAATTTGTATCATTGAATAAGTAAAATTTTTACATGCCCAGGTTGCTAGAATGTGGTCATCTGATTTTATAAAGGGAAGAATTAATAAATGAAAGGGGGAAGGGGGAGAAAAGGGAAGCAAAGAAAGAAGGAAAGAAGGAAGAAAATATTTGCCTATTACTGTGGTTCTTATATATGAAGTGTTTCCCATGGTGGATCAATATTCCTTTCAGCTAGAAATAACTGATTGGTAACCAGCTGAAAGCATGTTCTTATGAATGGTGCTGTATATTCTTCATAGAATGAGTACGGCACATGTATATGAAACTTCTCTAATATGCATATTCGTATGTGTTCAACCATGCATCCTCCATGCCTCATGGATTCATTCATTCATTTTGTCAATGGCAAATACTGATTGACCAGATACACATATTGACTATGTGCCAGATACTGTTCAAGAAATGAGAGAATACAAAGATGAATAATAGATAATCTCCACCTTAATTTAATCAGTCTAGCATAATTATAGGCAAATGCATATTTAGATATTCATGAATACATATATAAATAGAGAATACAAAAATAGACTGTACCATATTTATGATTGTATGTTGATCAAACACATAAAAATATTTATAACTACCCCCAGATTGCCATTTTCTCCATAATGTAAAATACTACCATAATATTGCATAGCATTTTAGATTTATTGAAGACATTTCTCTACTTCCTGAATCAATTTTTAGCCCATTGCCTGCATAAACCTTCTCATCTTGAGTCAGAAAAGTAATCTAACACTTGGATTAGGAAAGAAATGTGTGTTAATGGGCATCTTTGATCCTAAAGCCTATGTTTCTATCTGCAACATTTTCCTATAAGTGTTGAACAAATCTGGTGACTGTTGTATGACTAATTAACATTTATACAGGATACACAAATTTGTTAATTCATACTGAAGCTTGACTTTAGCAATTAATCTCTCATATGTCTTTTTTTTTTAATTACTTGTTTTGTTTTTAAAAAAAATTCAATGTAAAAAAATCTTTTGAAAGGTCAGGTCCTAGATTTTAAGGAAGCCTGAAAGGCTGTAATTGGGAAGTTGATATCAACACTAATACAAGGTCGCTTAACAACAAATGGTTGGTGGGAAGCTTTGGTGATACCTTTTGGTAGATACGTAGTAATCTTGTAAGTAGAACAAAGAGTATGCTTTGTACCAGAAAGCAGAAGTCCATTTTTATGTCAGAATCATTTTTCAATGATTTAGGCTATAAATTATCATGACTAACATCAATATCCCAGCGCATGAGCACTGCAGTATAATGTAAATTAAATATTTTTTTAGAGAATTAAAATTATATTGGACTTAAAGACATTCACACACTCAAAACCTTGTGATAACACTTCCTGATTTTCCTACCATTGCCCCAGATTTGCATGGGATTAATATACCTTGAACAATACTTAATAGGTGCAGTTGGATATGCCAGATATCCTAATAATTGGTTTCACATTTCACCATCCTGTACCACAGAAGCCCTAAGAATTAGGAAGGGCCTTCCTGAGGTTTTTTCTTGTTGTTGTTGTTTTAATAGAAAAATTCTTTATTGTGTACCCTTATTTTGTGCTAAATTGCAAAATATTCAGGTGGCAAACTAGTTACTTTGTGTGCATGGCATGACGCATGGAGAATTCCACCCCCCACGGTTTGCTATCTTTTTAAGACATTTGTGGGATTGGCCTTTCATCTTGGCCATGTGTAGAGAGAGCTCTCTACTGGTATTACAGCATGCATTATGTTTTTTCTCCCACCTTTAGCTATAGCGTTGTAACCACTGGTTCTAACATCTGCTTTTATGTCTTCAGTTACATCCACCATATTACTTAATACTAATTTTATGATTATTTCTTTTCCCTTTCATTTGGTACATGTAATGTATTCGGTGAAGTAGAAATTGTCTACTCACTCTAAAAAACACCTCATGCTTTTCAGATCTGCTTTCAGTAAAATTTTCTGGAGAATATCTAGATGATTAAACTTTTCCATTACAAGAGATTTCTTTTTTTTTTTTTTTTTGTATTTATTCAGTCATCATTTCATACTTTGGTGGCCATGTCTGCTCAAGTGGCCTGTGCAGAACTTTATGTTTAAACATTTCTAACTTAAACCACCCAATCTTAACGAACTTCCTTTTATGGGTAATTACTTGGCAAACTAGATTTCATTTGTTTTATAGACCTCATTACTTCTTAAAATAAATCACTTTAAATAATCCATTCTGTTAATTTTATTTCTTTCATGGCCACCTCTTCAATTTCTTATTAATTTTAACTTTTCCTAAAATAATTGTTGGTCAGAGTTTAATATCCCTTTTTTTTTTACTTTATCACATTAACACTTCTCAGAAACCAAAACTCTTTCTGACCAAATTCTCTTAATATTAAAATAAGATTATTTTTGTCTTACTAATTTTGTCAGTACTAGATAACACAATCATTTAATGTAATATTTTTAAACTGTGCATTATAATATGTTCTTATAGAGTAGAATCAAGTATACTTATAAAAACAAACATAAATTTAAGCTACTACCTTAATCTTTCTGAAGAAAACTGAACAAGGTAATACCTAGCTGTTACCATGTAAGAAGTAACAGTTAAATTCAGATCGAGAATAATACTGCATAAATAGAAATTGTAGTACAAAATTGTATGTAAAACATACCAAGTCAGTGAAATATAGAGTGAATAGTTTTGGAAGGTCAAAACTGTATTGAGTTTATAGATGCGGAATCTTTAAAGATATATGAGACACATTTACAATATTTTGGAACCAACATAAAAATGTGAAGTTGATATCAAGAAGGATATAAACACTCTTTAAATGTTTTATTTATTTATTCACGAAAGTCAGAGAGAGAGAGAGAGAGAGGCAGAGGCAGAGGGAGAAGCAGGCTCCCCGCCTAGTAGGGAGCCCGATGCGGGACTCGATCCCAGGACACTGGGATCATGACCTGAGCCTAAGGCAGATGCTTAACCATCTGAGCCACCCAGGCGCTCCTAAACACTCTTTAATAATATGTTCCTCATTGTCACTGATAGAGACAGAATGTTAAACATTACTGACCCAGCTCTGAGCTCATGTGGTAATTCCTACCATTTTATTACTCAAAACAATACACTATTTCCTTTTGTTCAGACAACACTTTGACTTTCTTATTGAGGGACCAGTGCTCTCCTGGGCATGAGGGACTAAAGAAAAGCATTTTTTCTTACTCCTGCACTGAATTAGAAGGATTGTCATTGAATGGCAATGTCGCAGAAAACAATGAAGAAATAATAACACCACGTTTTATTTCTACCACCTATTAGCTATTTTTTTTCCTGACAAATTATTTGAACATGCACTTCCTCATTTCACACAGTGAATGATTCCAACTCCTAGGTTATTATAGAAATGAATAAGAGTGTTTTTCATATGAATATATTTATTCTAAGTGCAGCAAATATTAATTGGACCTTATGCAAAATTTTCCACTAAAGTTAGGGTAGGAAATTTGGGGGGCATGTTACAAAAAATATGAATCATTGTGAATACATGAAATAATTTTAGCTCACAAAGTTGTGAAACAATAAGGTATTAAAAAGTGCTTTATGGTAAAATTAACAAAAAAGTGAATAAATATCTAGATATCTGTCTAAATATATAACATTTTGCAATACTACTGTCTGTAAGGAGAAGGGCAGAAAAGGTACTGGGAGCTACATAGAGTAGAGAGATTCAAAGTTAGGAACACCACGCAAATGTAGTCATGTTGTCAACACCAAAAGACTAAAATTTGCAAAATTAACTGGAAAAAATATTTTGCTAATGACTTTTATTTTTTTAATTTTCTTTTCATAAACATGGAAATACTACTATATAAATCTGGTGCACAAAATTTAATATTTTTCATTTTTTTATTGAAGTTCTTGGAGCACTAAAGGATGCATGACACTATGCACAAGTTTTCTAAGGTTTCCTTAATCCCTTTGTGCCATTTTCCCCCGTGAGATTTTTTTTTCTTCTGAATGTCTCCATCTTCATGGTTAATAAGGGCAGCCTATATAGAAGAGGGGAAATTCAATTCCAAATTGCTTGAAGGTTCACCTTTGAATTTTACTTTGGTCAGAAGAGTCCCATGACCTTTCAATTTGATGAAAACAGGGAGTGGATATTAATCTCATTATTTTATTTTGAAGTTCTCCCAAAGCAGGTGACTCTAAACCACATTTCTGCAAAATGACATTTGTGGTTCATGTAAGTTGATCATTGTTACATGGTGAAAGGCAGTATCTCAGATTTCAATACACCTTTAGTATTTTATATCTGATAGTCTCAATCCTCAATCACTGTACTACTTCAGAGCTAGCACTATTTTGGACAGTTTAATTATATGTTTTATATCTATGCTTAAATGTAAAGATTATTTTTTATCACCTTGATATATGCCAAACTGATTTTGATATTCTAAAAATGTTTACTATTCTTCCTAGTAATATCTGCTATACTATTACCTGTACACAAAGATATCCCCTTGTGCTACAGAATATTACAATTGAAACAGAGTATATATTAAATATATAATAATTTCACAAACTTTTAAAGGACACAGTAAATCAACTAACTACACATTTCATATAGTAACATTCAGATGAGAATTAGTTACCGAAATCAAAACCCATTCAGCTTTCTAGTACTCTGTGTAAAGACCTTCTATCAATACAACTTAATTTTTTTAACAATCATTCTGGGCATGCATATTATTATTTTCATCATAAAATTTTTTTAAAAATCAAATAATGTTTGATATAAGAACAAGGTCTGTGGGACTATAATAATAATTTGTCTCAAATATTTCTTGAAGTGTGATTTGTGAATTACTTGCATCAGAATCGCTTCACTAAAATAAAGATTTCTGGCCCAAACTTCAAGCTGCTTAATAAAAATCTCTGGTATTTGGGACTCTAAAATTTCAATTTTAGCATTTTTTTTTCAGTTTGCTAATCATACTAATGTAGAACATAAATGAAATATAAAATACCTTATGATTAAGACTTTTATACATATAGCTATAATGAAAGTGGAAGAATAAGATTAAGAAAACAATGCAGCAGTAAATAATCTTTTTTTTTTTTAATGCCAATAGCCTTAGAGAGAAGGGAAGAATTCAAAAACAGTGTGAAATCTATAAAGCTTTATCAGGCAGCTATTGACTTCAAGAAAATGCTAGGAGCCATAAAAAAAAGAATGAAATCTTGCCATTTGCAACAACATAGACAGTATAATGCTAAGTGAAATAAGTCAGTCAGAGAAAGACAGATACCATATGATCTCACTCATGCGTGGAATTTAAGAAACAAAACAGATGAGCAAAGGGAAAAAGAGAGGAGACAAACCAAGAAACAGACTCTTAACGACAGAGAACAAACTGATGGTTGCCAGAGGGGAGGTTGGTGGGATGATGGGAGAAATAGAGGATGGGCATTTAACAGTACATTTATCATGATGGGAAAAAAAATAAAATAAAAAAAAAAAAAACCCTGCCCGGCACAGTATCTTTATATGATGACGGAAAAAAAGAAGGATAAAAGATAGTTTAAATAAATAAGTCTCTCTCTACCTCTTTCTCTCTTTCTGTATCCATGTTCCAACAATACCTAGTTAAAATTCACCAAAGTATTTAAAAAGTTAAATAATTCAGACTGTCATAGTGATAAACATAGAAGCAAAAGAAGGTGATTTTTATTGTCCTAAGGTTAAGGAGAGTAAGAAATAGCCTATAGAATAACTGTAAAAGTAATGGCATAGAGGTGTTTGTGCTGATAAGAAATAAAAAACGGGGGAGGTGCTGGGTGGCTCAGTTAAACATCCAAATCTTGGTTTCTGCTCAGACCATAGTATCATGCTTGTGAGATAGGGCCTCGTGCTGGGCTCTGTGCTCAGCAGGAGTCTGCTTGGATATTCTCTCCCTCTGCACCACACAATTGTCTGAGGATGACTAGCGGAAGCAGTGGATTGCACCAGTACAGATTAAAAATGACCAGGGCATGGACTGTGGATTTTGCTTGAGGAATAATGAAAAAGAGACAGATGCCAGGGATATATAGTCAGCATGATAATGCAAATGATTCAGTGAGGAATTGGACAGGAAATTTTGATGATCTTCAGGCATTCTGATTCCTAAATGCCCTGCCATTAATGGCTTTGATCACTGTAGTCTACTCAGAGTATGAAGATTTATGAATTGCTATAAAGATGGTAAAAATACTTGATCTTAAATCAACCACTGGAAGAAGAACTCATGGAGCAGCAAATGCCTTAAGTAGTCATTTTGTAAGGTAGGCAACAAGAATAATGATTTCTATTTGATTTAATATCTCAAAAGAGATTATTTTTTAAAGCTATAACAAATGTAGAACAGTGGAACATATTTTATCTTTGGCCATAAAACATTACTTTATAAGGAGTATAGAGAAAATTGCAAGGTGATCATCAGCCGATTAAGATGTATAACTTAAAATTAATTATTTCTCCCACACAGTCTTTGAGAGTTATTTCCAGTATGTAATAAGTAAAATATTCCCTGAAGATTAAGAATTTAAATGTGGTTCCACAATTTAAAAGAAGAGAGCTTTATTACCATGAGCAGGTGATTTCTTTTATCCATCATAAATACTGGGTTCCAAGCTAATGGATAAAATAGATAATCAGTACTGTTAACAAATACCACCTGTCCTACCTAAATAATTCCAGAGTTTGGAATTAAGAATCACACTATTCTTATCTTCTTTTTTTAAAAATCTCTCTTTCCTCTTCTGGAGTTATAAAGCCATATTTTTCATAACTTCCTAAAGTACTCAGGATACATGATGTTCATGTCAGAACACAATCTGGTCAATTAGCATTTAATCCTCCCAACTCTGAGCAGTTCCATTTTTTTGACTTCTCAGCATCTCAGTGTAATGATGAGCCCAGAGGTTCTTATCTCTAGTAATAACATAATAAAGTGTATCTCAGGTCATTCCTCTTATTTAACATGAGCCCTGATTTAGGTGTCTTTTGGTTTGGTTTGGTTTGTTTATCAAAGTAGGTAATGTAAAGAGCCAAGTTTTATATTTTAATCAGTAATTCAATATGCCAGCACAAAAATAGCCTTCTATACATAAGCTCTATAATAAAATTATTAAGCAATCAGTATTGTTTTTTTTTCCCCATTGGAATATGTAAAACATCCTCAGGAAGATTTGACAAACGTAAAGCTATATAAACAAAAAGAATTTTGCAATGATCAGAATTCACTCCAACGACATATTTACTAAATCATCCTAAACACCTTATTTTTGAATTATCGGTGGACTGTGTCAAGAATTAGAAACTGTAAAGAATTGGAACAATTTTCTAGATCATTCATCTGCAAAATCACAACTGAGGGAAAATTGTTTTTAAAAATCAGTGATTTTATCCATTGTCCACTTTATTATAATTATGTGAAAATGTGCTCATTCCATTACCTCACTTCAGGAATGTAGACAGAGTCACTGACCTGGCCTTAAAATTTATTTATCTATTTTAGTGATTTATTGCATTATGGTATATAGTAAATGTGTATAGGAAATACATATGTAAGCTTTTTATAAAGAATCTAAACAAAAAGGTAAGACGATGCATAAATGATGCCCTAATAATATATTAATTTTCATTTAAACCATAATCCATACTCATACTCTTACAATATCATTATTAATCAAATACCTATATTCTTGAATTGTAACATTATTGTCAATTATGCTGACATTAATATATGCTTTAATGAAACAAATTTTTGTTTTCATGATTTGAGTTTTTCAGTCATGATGATTTTATAAGATTTTGCCCTTGTTTTAGGAGAGCCAACACTGTCCTCACAAGTATCCCAGATAATTCACATGGCATCACCAAAGCCTGGTTCCAACAACAGCTTCAGCTATCTGAATTGGCTATGACAGAATTTGCAGAAACCTTGAAATTGCAGTTATTTAGTTTGGCCACCATGCCCAGAGAGATCTACTTGGAATGGTTCTGGAAGCTATTCTTTTATTGTGTGCAACTATTCTTAATATGGTGGCATTTGACAATCATTTTAAATAAGAACTGGAGCCAATTAAATGGTCTCTCTGTGGATTTCCTCTGACAGATGCACAGAGGCATCTTGTGTTAGCCAATAAGCATTATTTAAACATAGCTAAAACCATTCCAGCATTTATTTTGATGCACCCAGCTAATTATATGGCTGAGACTTATGTTTAAATAAAAGATTTTAATCGGATCTATTGTTTTCATCCTCTGCTAGACTTCTCATCATAGTGTCATGGTACCTACATGGGGCAGACAACTTCTCCCACTAAAAACTTGGGCACATTGTCTTGATTCCATAGGAATAGAAGTATGATTTTAAATCATTGACTGCATTTCCCTATCCATGATTAGAAGAGTAAAACTTCTGCAGCTTGATGAGACAGATGACCATTTGCTGTTCAATGGTTAATTACACGTTGGACATAGAGCAAGACAGGGGGAAAAATCCCAGAAACTTAATAAGGATGGATTTGCTTGACAGGCAAACTCAGTTTTTATCACGGCTACTTATAATTTTCAGTACTTCTTAAATTAACTCCCAATTCTTAATTAAGATTTCAGTTTTGCTATAAAATAAGCTAAATTTAAGATTTAACATAGGATAAGGAAAATTACTATAAACCTAAATTTTAAAAAAGTATTTTAACAAGAGAAGTCCAGTTGAAATTACCCTCAGCATATTGGCAATACACAGAACATTAGCAGAACTCTCTACCTAATTATTTATGAATCTGTGATGGCTGGCTTCTCCATTTCATTTGGTTGAAGTTACTACATTAGCAGATTTGTGAGTTTTGTTATGACCCAATTTTTTTTTTTTTTTTTTTTCTCCTAGATGCTCCACCAACTGGTCAGGTACACAATGTGAGAGACCAGCCCCAAAGAGCAGCAAGTCTGATCATATTAACACAAGTAAGTAACTCAGGTGAACATCTTGGGTGTTCTATATGGTACAGAAATGATTTTTTTATGCCATTACTAGGGGACTTGAGTTTTGGAAAATCTTCGTAGAATTTTGCAGGAAATGCACTGCAATCGAGGTATTTTAGGAAAGTTGGAGCACTGAGCTCGCCTGGTGACAGGATCCAGCATTCACGTGGTCTTTCAGTCAGCAAGAGTTCAAACTCTGGCAGTTTTCAGAATGCACATCTGCAAACTTAGCATAACATTTTCTGGGGAAATGTACATCAGCTACCAAGGCTGCAAGTATCACAATGGATATGAGAATGCTCCAAGGAAAAAAAAAGTAATTCCATGTTTTAATTAGAGTAAAGTATATTTTCTTAAATTGCATTTCAATATGTTGTTGTAAAGCAGACTTGACTGGTTAGTCTTAAAGAAAAGTATATTAACAAGCAAATCTTAATAAGGATCATGGTTGATTTATTGCTTCTTTGTCTTCAAAGTATTGGTTTTGAAGTGTATTAAAATATAGCTCAACATTTTGCAAATCTTTTTTTGTGTAGCTGTAGTCTTAGGATGGGTCACTGATATGAAAGTCCACCTACATCATCATTGTGTGTCTATGTGTATATTTTTAGCAAGTTTAAATTATTTTTTAAAGATTTTCAAAATGAAAGTAAAAAATAAAATTTCCCAATTCACACATATTGTCATTAATATTATTATGAATGGAGAACTTTTGAAGTATGTAATATCTATCAAGTGGGTAAATATATTCTTGAAGAAGAAAAATAATATCACTGATGGATAACTGTTTACCTTAGCAATCTTCCTCTAGTCCATCACTGCTGGTGAAAAAAATTTTCATGAAAACAAAAAAACATACTATGGAGTTTGTGAAAAAGGAAAGGCACTCTCAAAGTCAAAATATGCAATTTTTGTACCCCGATACCGGATCTCAGTGTTTGTTGATCTACTTGTTTGTTGCTCCTGCCCCCAAATAGTTTCTCTGTCACTGCTTAAGATCTTTCAAGCAACACTGTCCAAAGTCCCACCATTTAGAGATTAATTTGGGCCAATAAGCATGAGCGTTTGAAAATTGGCAAAGAGATCTAGAGTAAATAGCCTAGATGTGCAGAGATGAGATGAGTAATCTTTGATCATAGAGTGTTTGGGGCTTACCCTGGAATTTGTGTGTTGTCCTTAGGGAAGGAAAGGGAAAAGTCCTTAGGAAAACTACGTGCACATTATTGTAGGAATAGAGCCCTGGGATTTGAGGAATTGGTTCATAAAAGTTAGTAGAAGAGGCAAAATATACCTTGCCTAATTTGATATTGCAAAAGGAGAAAACAAAACAAAACAAAACAAAACTTCTTATTCTCTCTTCCCAGGATCTAGGGCTCATATCCATATTACCTATAATTGTTCTGGAGGCACACTAAGTTACATATGATTTGTGAACCAGTTCCAAACTCAACAGTCATTAATAGCATTGTTTTTAAATGAAAAATGCATTTCAGGTTACCAACCTATAGAACACACTGAATTTATAAGTTGAGAATTGTGGAGACTTAGCCTTTTATTTTGGTGATTTCTCCGTTATCTAAGATAAATGAGATACATAGCTTCTTAAAGAGTCAAAAACAATTTTAAGTATTGATAAACTCCGTGAAAAAAAAAAAGACTACAAAGTAGCACATCAATTGAATTTTCAAATTTTATGCAAGTTCCACCCTCAAGGGAAAGTTTGGTGTTTGGAAATGGTTTGGGGACGGGAACAACAGATGTTTTTAATGGAGGGTGGTGTCTCCAGTTATTTGCAGGGTCAAAAAGCTCCCTTATAAGGCAAATGCCTCTAACTACATACAGCCTTCTAAAATAAAGACTATCAAACAGAAGAGTTGCCAGTATTTGTAACCTTTTTTCCAATGATTCCCATGTCCTTCCTTCTATCACTGATTTAAAGTCATTAAATTTAATGGAAGTATCGATGCACATTGAAAGGGCTATTAGCTATGTAAATGTCAAATTTTCTTAAATTTGAGCAAAGTTGACCACATAATGACACTATTAAAAGGCACTTATCATCAGACATTTGTGCTTAGAGAAACTTGCCTCAATAACTCTGGAAGAAGGAAAAAAGGTAGTTAAATTAATCCTACCTAAGGTAAAGCACAGTAGTTTTGAATGGTTGTCAAATGTTCCCCAAACTTGGAGAGAAGTCAGCTGCCCAGTAAGAAAGATAGATACTTTAGCAGTGTTCAGATCTGCATTTCCATTAACAGTGAAGCATTCCATAATCATCAGACCTTGGAATAATAAAGAATACACTGCTTCTGTTGGCCTGACTACTGTCAGCTGGCATGGAGATTTACCTTTCTAATTGATGCACAACTTTCTTAATCATCTCTGAGTACTCATACTGATGTTTTCTGGCTGTTGCTGTTTAAAGTATCCAAAAGATCAGCCTGTGGAATTAAACAGATCTATTATCCTAGCATGTTCTGCTGAGGTTCCACTTAAAAAAAGCTAGTCTGACTCTTCTGAAGTTATTTTGAAGAGTTTCAAATTAAATATGATAAGATATTCCTTGGGTACTTCTATTTAAATTTTACGTAAAGTCTTAAAGGAGTGAATGCTCAATGTTTGAATTATGCTATTCATATTTGCTAAAATTAAAGAGGATAAGAATATACTCAGCATGTGAGGCAGTAATATTGAGATGCTGTATTTTAGTACAGCGACAACAGAGGTGTGATATCTGTTAGGGAGTTGTTTTCTCTTTTCCTATTTTGCCCTTATCTCTTCTATACCATCTTGTTTTAAAATAGAAAAAAAACTAATTATGCAATACCAAGGAACCAAAAATTTGCAAATACAGAGAGATAACTGAAACATGCAACAAAATAATGCCTTTGTCCTAATTCTCCCAAAGCAAATATTTATCAAACCTCAACTAAGTGTCAAGTACTGAATGAGATCCCCAGAGACAAGTCAGTGAGTGAGACAGACAGTGCCTCTTGTTTGGAGTGTTTGGAGCTGAGGTTCTAGAAGGGTAAAGAGCAATAAAGCAAGGAAGCAAATAACTGAGTAAAACATGCAGATATATAAAATAACTGTAAGTTTTGATTGGTTCTGTGAAGGAGGCAAATAAAAAAAAAAGAAGCAAAAATAGAGAATGGCAGGTGAGAACTGAGTCAGGAATGATTTCTCTGAGTGATGATACAGAAGCTGAGATTTGAAAGATTAGAAAGAGAAGAGGCTGAGGCTATTTCAAACACAGGGACAGCAGGTACAAAAGCGCTGGAACAGGAACGAGTTAGAGATGCTCCAGGTCTTGAAAGACCAGTGTGCTGGCATCAAGGGGACAAGAGGGAGAGTGACACAAAGTGAGGATATTTTCTTGATGACTTTTAAACTTACAGTTCATCACAATGCTTAAGAGAAAACATCCTAATCACAAAAACATATCTACATTCACATTTATGCATATATGTGAACATGAATTTAAGAGCAGAATATATAGCAACATATCAAAAGAGATTAATTGTAATCGCATGTTTAATATTTATATTTTACCACTATAACTTCAACCAATAAACAAAAGGTCCTCTTCCTCTGACTTCCATGACCCTGAATTATTCTGGTTCCCTTCTTACCTCTTGAAGCAACTCTCTTCTTTGTGAGATACGTTTTCCCTGTCTCTTCTGGGCAACTCATTCTCCACTTACACTATATACACACTCTTCATGGTGGTCCATAATTCTTGACCTCACTTACCGACTCTATGTTGATTACCCCTACATTTCTTTTTTTTTAAATTTTTTTAAAGATTTTATTTATTTGAGAGAGAGAATGAGAGAGAGAGCGAGCACATGAGAGTGGGGAGGGTCAGAGGGAGAAGCAGACTCCCCGCTCAGCGGGGAGCCCGATGAGGGACTCGATCCCAGGACTCCATGTTCATGACCTGAGCCTAAGGCAGTCGCTTAACCAACTGAGCCACCCAGGCACCCTACCCCCACATTTCTATTCTCAATCCTGGTTTGTCTCCTGAGTTTGAGACATAGATCCCATTGCACGATTGCTATATCCATTATCTACATCTATGGCAATGTCTATATCATCTGTATTCCATGGGAATCTCAAGTTCAGCATGTCCCAAAATGATCTCACCACCTTCCCCTACTCAAGCACAGTGCTATGGCACTATATATGTTTAATTATTTAATAAACATGTATGTTATACTTTCTACATGGTAAACAATCCTATTTACATTACTATGAGGTCATATTAATGATGACTCTCATTTTATGGGGGTGTGAACTGAGACAAAGGTAATTAATTTGCCCAAGGATATGTTGCTAGTAAGCTGAGGTTTGGACAAAGATAGCCTGGCTCCACAGTCTTATCTCAACTGCTGAGCTTTCCTGCCCCTCCCAGGGAAAGGGTCTCTTGAACCTAACAATTTGATAACACAGTCCTTTCTAACAGAAAAGTATTGTGTAATGAGGCTTCAGAACAATGTTGCAAAGAAAAACTTGGATTTTATGTGACAAGGTTATCAAGATGTCGAGATATCCTCTCCATCTTTAATAAGTACAGAATGTGCTTTTTTAAAAAATCAGTTTAGGGGCACCTGGATGGCTCAGTCGGTTAAGTGTCTGCCTTCAGCTCAGGTCATGATCCCAGGTCCTGGGATCGAGTCCCGCATCGGGCTCCTTGCTCAGTGGGAAGCCTGCTTCTCCCTCTGCCTGCTGCTTCCCCTGCTTGTGCTCACTCACTCTCTCTCTCTCTGTCTCTCTGTCAAATAATAAATAAAATCTTTTTAAAAAATCAGTTTAAACAATCCACCAATAAGTTATAGCTAAAAAA
Organism: Callorhinus ursinus; assembly: GCF_003265705.2. NCBI lineage: Eukaryota > Metazoa > Chordata > Mammalia > Carnivora > Otariidae > Callorhinus > Callorhinus ursinus. The sequence continues at coordinate 86,894,699 of NW_027397064.1, forward strand.
AAAAAATCACCTGCGGTAACCTTGGATTGATATATGTTACAATATATTTACTGCTATATATTCTACTTATTTTGATAAATATCTGTCTTCTAATTCTTTTAAAAATATATGTTGTCACTAATTGTTACATTTGATATAAAAATTTTATAAAATCCATTTTAAAAACTTGCCCAATTGCCACCCTGCATTATTTATTGGCTATCCTAAGCATTATTGCAGTTACCTTAATTGGTTATATAAACAGTTTAGAAGTCTAGGCTCTTAAAGTGCTGCGATGTAAGGAATTGGAACTGCCATCACAGATGGGAGAAAGAAAAAGGAGATTGGTAAGTTTTTTAGCATGTATACATGCCAACATTTCTACCTTATATAGGATTAAAAGAAACTATACAGGACAAATAAAATCTTTTGTTTAAGTAATATACAATTGGCGGTGAAGGGAAAGTAACTATATACCCTAAGACCAGAATTGGTAAGTATTTTATACCTATCAATTTACCACAAATTTTAGGGGAAAAAATAATGAAGTAGGGGTATTTATAAAGTCATGATCAGTCAGTTGAAGTCATAGTTTATGAAGAGACCAAGCTGTTCACTGGTATTTAAAAATTTGTGAATAAATGTTAATTACTATCCAAGGTGCCAGATTCTCTACTTTCATTAATTACTAATAAATTACACATTCATATAAAGTTCACTTTCCCCAAACCAAGAAAGTAATATAATATCAAACTCACTAAGTTGTAGAGTCCTGGTAAGAACACAAAATAATAGAATGAGCTTTACATTTTAGAAACCGACTAAATAAGACAAGTCCCTTTTTTTTCTTGCATGGAAAAGGTAGTTATTTGGTTATTTTAAACAAATGATTTTTAAAGTTCCAAATTAGAACATTATTTTGTATATAAGATTTCCTTAATAAAGCCTTTTTGGTATTTTTGGTAAGCAATCTCCAGTATGGACAATGTCACACAGATATCTTCCGTCTAGAGTTGTCAAAACTGATCTGTATTACTATTTTGTAGCCCCTAGGAGCTGCTTATTATGCTAAATATTACCATTCATTTCTACCACAGTATTTTTACATGCATGTGTATTTGCAGAGGAAAGTTTATATACTTACTAATTCCTAGTATTTCATTCTTGAGCCATTCAAGATCCCCACAAATTTTCAATTAGTTTTGAGGTTCACTTGCTTTAGTTTTTTGCTTACTCAACAGAATCAACCAGATGCTTATTCTAAAGGGACAAAGCCTTTGTGTCATAGGCACTAGATATTTATCTGTTGGAAAAGTTAACGTTAGGGACTTGATAGAACTACTTAATACTCTCTTGTTATTAAGCAACCTTCTCAGTTCTCTTCCTGCACGACATAACTGTAGGTGTATTCTCCTGTGGATCACATTACCAGCAAAGGGGTATTCTCTCCTTCCTCGGGGGGGTGGGCAGGGGTGGTGGTGGAATGGATGCTGTTATTGCCAAGGCAGAAATAGAGGTTCTCCTCCATTTTGTTTCTCCCCTATGCTCAGATGCATAAAAACTAAGACGCAGTTTCTCTGACCACTCTTGGAGATCTCTTCCATAGATCTTTTATTCCATTTTGAAGATAAGTGATACAACCTAAGATAATTTTTGTAAATACATGGAAAAATGTGAAAATGGACATTTATAACATAAGCCAAACCCTCAGGTTTATTTTGCTGAAATTATTCTGGAATGAAACTTAAGAAAGAGAATCCCCTTTGCCTCCCCACCCCCCATTCTGTTGAACCAAATTAATAGCCCTGTGTAGTAGATCTCCTTGTCTCTGTTTTATTGGTGAAGAGCATGAGCCTCAAGTATGAAATAACCTATCCAAGGGCTCATTCTAAGTAAGTCGTGAAACTGATACTCAAGCTCTATCTGAATCCAACTCTGATGTCCTACTATTTGACCAGGCTGCCATCTGATTTGCCACATGTACTCACTGATAGAGAATATTTATAGCTAAAGGAACAAAACTAAAGGTGGGATTGTAGCCAGTGGAACTATATAAGTGTATGTTCAGTCACCATTGATTTACAAAAAGTAACCAACATGTACTTACATCATTGCAAGAAAATGTGTGTAGTGAGAATCAGACTTAGACTGACAAAGAAATCAGCATTTCTAACCTCAAGGTATTTAACTGCACCACATAAACGAAAGATATCTAAAGAAAAATTTCCAGCAGATCAAGTATTTAATAGGAGAGTGATTTTTCAGTAACATAGTTATGAACTAAGAATATAGACATTTGAGGGGTGCCTGGGTGGCTCAGTTGGTTAAGCGACTGCCTTCGGCTCAGGCCATGATCCTGGAGTCCTGGGATCGAGCCCTGCATCGGGCTCCCTCCCTGCTCAGCAGGGAGTCTGCTTCTCCCTCTGACCCTCTTCCCTCTCGTGCTCTCTCTCTCTCATTCTCTCTCTCTCTCAAATAAATAAATAAAATCTTAAAAAAAAAGAATATAGACATTTGGCCTGAGCTTTACTTTTCATTACATCAATGGTCAAATGATTTGGTATAATAAAGTATTCAGTTATATCACTCTTTAAATCATTTTATTTATGTGTTCACCTATTCATGCATTTCTTTTTCAGGAAGCATCGCTATCATTGTGCCTCTAGTCCTCCTGGTGACTTTGATAACCACCTTAGTAATTGGTTTAGTGCTTTGTAAAAGAAAAAGAAGGTAAGATTCAATGGTTTAGACAAAAGGTCAGTAAATAAATTACATACAGAGGTACAAAAACATAGTGTTTTTCCATTTAATTTTTTTTTAATTCTTAAAAATGTGATTTAGTTATTCCAACTGCAAAATCTTGTTTTCGAACCATTTTATCCCTCTATTTCATTTTAAAGTGAGTATAATTCAGAACTCTCATCTCCCTTGTTATGTTGATGGAATGGCTCCATTTGTATATTCTAACAAAACTAACAAGGGCACATATTAATTAAATTTCAGTAGAATTTTACATTTTTGGTAGTTTTTCCATGAAACAGCAAGAGTCTCTGAAGTGCATCCTATTATCTTAATGTGTAAGATTAGTAATATCAATACAGTGATACTGAATATGTATTATGTATCACAACTTGTGCATTTCATTCACAAATTCTGCATTGGTTTATGTTATATATTCCTGGAAGTATAATTTTTCAATTTCTGTGAACATGCAGTTATAAAGATCTGGAAGGAGTAGGTTGTCTGTAAGGTTATTATCTGGAACCAAGTGTTTGTGAGTCAGTTTTTTAAAAAAGGATGACTTGGGGATTGAAAACAATCTATTTCAGGAGTACCTGGGTGGCTCAGTCGGTTAAGCATCTGCCTTCAACTCAGGTCATGATCCTGGGGTCCTGGGATTGAGTCCCTGCTCAGTGGGGAGCCTGCTTCTCCCTCTCCCTCTGCCCCTCCCCCTGCTTGTGCTCTCTCTCTCTCTCTCTCTCTCTCTCTCTGTCAAATAAGTAAATTAAACAAAAAAAAAGAAAACAGTCTATTTCAAAGATTCTTTATCACTACTTTTTAGTCATAGTTTTCAGGAATAAAAGGTAAAAGTTAATTTAAGAAATAATGAATTAGTGAATATTCAGTTTCAACTAACGTGTCAGCTATTTAAGAGGACTATGTTCCAAGTGCATTTTTTGCTGTCAAATCTAAGTAATTTGGATAACTTATCACATTAAGACTTTTTTGGTTCTTCTATGACTTGATAAATATTTATTTTTAATGCACTTTTATTTATGAACTCTGTGAGTTATGTTAAAATAAGTCAGTAAATCTACAAATATGATAGCTTTATGTATTATGATTGTAATATTGAGACAGTTTACACTTACATTAATGTTCACATATTCTAGGACAAAAACTATTAGAAGACAGCCTATTATCAATGGAGGAATCAATGTAGAAATTGGGAATCCATCTTATAACATGTATGAGGTGGATCATGATCACAACGATGGAGGTCTTTTAGATCCTGGTTTTATGATAGATGCAACAAAGGTAATATGTTTTAAGATGATGGACAATAAGCACTAACATTCATTTATCTGTAATATAGTCCTGAAGTTTATCAGCATTTCTTTTATCTGAAGTTACAGTGAAGAACTTTAGGATGCATTGAATGTTATAGTCTCTTTTAAAGAAAAAAATAAAATTATGGCTTGCATTCACCTGAAGCATGAAGTTAAGATAACATGTTTTGGAAAATACATATGTATTTATTCATTTAGTTTATAAACATGTCTAGTTTACTTACAATAATGCTTTACTCAAATGTGTTGAGATGCTAGCATATATAAATGTACAGCCTAGCATAAAAATACTGTCTGATTTATTTTTTAATAATAAAAAGAGTGTCAAAATAAGTATTTTATTTCCAGTAGTGTTTCATTGATTCAGCTAAGCTGTGCCCTCGGATTTGTTTGTAGTCAAATTACTTTTGAAAAAATATTTTTCTACTATAATAGCCTTCCTATCAATTTGAGTTATGTTGTTGATACAAACAGCCTAAAAATCTAACTTTTTTGGTAAAGTTTCTATTCTTATCATTGTATACTGAGGTTAGCAGCTTTCAAGAGAAATAGATGAATGATACAATTATCCAGATAAACTTGCAAAGATTCACTACACTGTATTATCTTCATATTTTGCATGGTAATGATAGACTATTTTATTGTGAATTAAGAACATCAATTTGCTATTATGGAATGATTTTTCTTAGCTTACTCATTCATTTATTGAATAACTAATTTATTTTCTGATATATGAAAGATGCTTTGTCCAAAATGCACCTTTACATTGTAAATAATCACAATCTATGTCCAAATGGGTTTGCGCTCATAGCAACAGCTATTCCCAAAGATGTTGAATAGGGTCCCATACATTCAGGCTAGTTCTGGATCCATGGCCAGAATCACTGAGCCTGAAATCAATGGTCAAATATTTATTTCTCTGAAAAGGAATCAATTATTAGTGCATGTGTATATTTTTACATGATCAGAGGATATTGTAGTGACTTTTTTCCTAATTAGAAGTAAATTTATACTTATTATTATTAATTCATTAATTAACTCCTACATTTGAAATTGTTCATGAAATAAATTCTAGAAACCTAAGTTTCATTGTTTTCTACTTAAAAAGGGAAGACTCTATATATGGTGCACATTGTTATTTGATAATTTATGAAGAAGATAAATAATAGACTTCTCATATTCTTTGAATTTTTCTTAGGAGAAAGTACACTGTAAGTATAATATGAACTGATGAGGACATACTTCATACACTTTTCATAAGGAGAGTTCTTACTTTCCCCATCATTTTTATTTCTAGTGATAGAATTAAGCCAATTTTCATTACTTAAAGAAAATGGCTTTTTAGTACTCCATTTAAAAATTTTTCCACATTTACTCTAGGAAGATAAAACTATGCTTCAGTGCCCCTCAGATTACCTTTAATGTATTTGCATATAACATTCAATAAATATTTATTTACCAATTTGCTGACTGATTGACCAAAATTACATTAATGTGACTTAGATGGCTGAGTCTAGCTAGCTTCTGATTTTTGAAATGTAAATATGAATTATTGCCTAAGGAGTAACTGCAAGAGACACAACTAGTCCTAATAGGTATAAACACTTTTGGAAAGAAGAGGACCACACCGAAGCAACCTTAATGACCAAATGTTTTTCATAGAGTATTTGCTGAGTCATGATGGTTTGATATAATCATGATGTGATCAAATGAAAATTGCATTACACATAAAGAGGATTTTATAGAGCATTTTCATTATTTTCAAAATGGTTAAAATTTATACTTCAATCTTATCTTCTAATCAAAATAACTGAGACAGTAAGTAAAGTTAATAAAAAAGATTTGACTATGGAGGCAATCACAGAACAGTTTGAAGATTTCAAAAAAAGGAAATTAGTATTTACTGGTTTTATCTCCAAATTCATCTCAAATTTTACTTAGATAATTTTCAATATTTTTTCAATGAGATCTTTGTGGGGGGAAATGAAGAAGCAATATTGACCTGATTTTATATTTAAAATTTTTTTCTGAGACCCTTGCCCTTATCCCCAACTTTGTGATTATTAACCCAAGAAAATCTAAAGTCATTGTTCTTGCACGGAGACTTAGTGAACTAGTTTAATTAGTAATTCATTTGGAGAGTCAGATTTTCAAAATACAGATTTTTTTTAAAATGTGACATTTTTATTTTTTTTAAATATAGGGTGGTGATAAATCTTTAATTAGAAGCAGTCAGATATTTGAGTGTTCAAAATGGGCTACTGTCAGAACTTTTCAAGGGGACAAAACCTTAGGTAGGGGAATCTTGTATATTTTTCACAGAGTAGTTAGCAAAGATATGATTTCTTTGGGAAGGATGAAGTTAAATAAATAGAAATGTATGGAGGTGTCTTGACGCATGGCGTAAGTAAGCTTACTGATGCTATCAGTAAGCTGTACATAACAGAAATGTCTTAAGAAGGAGAGATCCAATATTTATAGTTTTTTCTTAATCTATTAAAGCTACGATGAACACACTGTTTGTGCCCCAGAGCTAATGAGTATTTTTATGCTATTTTTATGACTTAATATGAGTTTATGTCAATGAAAATCGTTCCATGATATTAGATCGGAAACTAAAATTCTCTGTTTACATACAGGCCAGGTATATAGGGGGAGGGTCCAGTGCTTTCAAGCTTCCGCACACAGCGCCTCCCATCTACCTAAACTCTGATTTGAAAGGACCACTAACTGCTGGGGTGAGAGAAGAAAATTCATTATTCCATATCCATTCCATCACAGAACCCCTCGCAATGAAAGATGATGGCTGGACTTAGATAAGGGATGTCTTTAATTGAGTTTTTAATTAACAAGAGATTTCAAAACAGCATTAAAATCTGAGGCTTATGTTAGATGTCCCGCTTATGCAAGATTACATAGAAAACATGTTATCATTTTAGATAAGCTAGTAAGTAGAAATAGCTCTTCTGCTGATTTTGAAAATGTCACAGCTCTTTAACAATAAAAATGAGTTTTTGCTATTCTTAGAAATCTCTAGCTAGAAATTTAAACTGAATAATTTAAACTTAAATTCATGTTTGGTTTTACTCATTTCCTATTAAGATATTTTGTTTAGTATTTACAAGTTTGGTGTCCACTTAAATAAAAATATACTACAAAATGTGGCATTGTATTGAGAAATTAGAAATGGTCTAATGAGACCCCTCTTAAAAAATTTTTTTTATTAAGTAACTAGTTTCTAGAGGAGGGTACTTGGTCTTAAGTTACATGGTTTAAGGTAGATGGAAGAGGGATAAAAATAAGGGTATAAAGATTCCTGGGGATGAGTATGTTCTCCTTTGTACCTCTCTCGCATCAGCTGTTTTTCATTCTCATTTTTTTCATGTCTGTCTCATTTGCATGGCCCAAAGATTATATGTTTCTTTGTCAGAACTAAGATTTAGTGTTCTGCATTTGGGAAGACAAAACTAAACTAAACAAAAACTAGGCAGTAACTTCTTGGGTTTAGTTACAATTAATAAAATGATAAACATTGCATGTTTTCAACTGGAAGAGATCACTTCTGCATGTCTCGATTCTACTTCAAAGTGCTCTAGGTATCTATGAAAATTAAGATAACTATGAACTTCAAATCCTTGGAAGAGTCCAAAAGTATTTACAATAATAAATACATATAAGTTGTTTGAAGCAAAAATATCGTCTTTATTTTAAAGTTTATTCCACCAATGCGTTTTACTATTATTTTCTTTGTTTTCCTGTTTTTAACTTCATATTGAAAAAATTGTAAGCCTCAAGCAATTAGATAACTTTCTGTAAACACATCTTTCCTGCCACTGCTATGGCGGAAAGGTGGCAAACGCACGGACTGGAAATAAGATGATTTGGTTTAGTGTTTTATGCTTTTAAGTAATCTCAATGAATATTGTCTTCACAAAGATATCCTCGGGCTTTTACTCTTATGTCAAAGTTCCACTTAGATTCCCAAGTTACCTGAAAAACGTACACTTATGTTTTTATCTAATACCGCACAAAAGTCAACTAAAGCCTGTAAACAGAAATTAATTACATTTATGTAATTACTATTTAGAAAATTAAATATATTGCAAATAAATGTGGTTAACATTGAAAGATAGACATCCTAGAAAATAAAAAAAAAATATGGTCAGAATTGATGACAAAAATTGAATTTCTCTATTTTTTTTTTCTCCTTCAGCCAACAAATTACTCCAATCCGGTGTATGCAAAACTATATATGGATGGGCAAAACTGTCGAAACTCCTTAGGAAGTGTTGATGAAAGGAAAGAACTGCTTCCAAAGAAAATAGAAATTGGGATAAGAGAGACAGTGGCATAATCAGTGATACCTTTTATATGCTGTATAAATGTATAAAATATAAGGATTACTTTTGTATGTTCCAACAGTATTATACTTGTTTTGGCATCAGCATTACCTCCTTCTTTATCTTTCTCCTGGTTAATTGTTTTCTGAGTTTTCTGGGTTTTACTTTTTGCTGATGACTATTGATTGACCATTTGTATGGTATTTTTATGAAAAAGAACTGCACTACAATACAATTTACAACAATGCTGCTGATATGATTCACCTTTGGATTTGTTAAAAATTAAAAACAACATATTCCTTTGTAGTGTGAATATGAGCAATCTATTTTATATGAACTTTTTTGGTTCTACTTAATCAACAAAGAGAATCTCTGCACTTTTTCATTATATGGTCTGAAAGCTGTAATACAATGTCATTTTACTTTTCCATTTAAACTGATGGAAGAATGATTGAATGGTCAACTCTCTTGTTTGTGCCCATTAAGACTGATTCAGACTGCTGAAAATATCTAGCCCTCACAAGTCCAGCATCACCTGCTTTGAAATTAGCCTTAGATTGCCAAGTGGTAGATGAAAATTTTGATGAAAAACTTTTAAAAATATATACAATTAATAATTTGCATGAATACCTGCAACTACATTTGCCAAAATTTAGCGGACTCTATGTGATATACTAAACATATACACCCTGTAAACAATAGTTATATTTAGGTGGTAGAACATAGCAAAAATATAACCAGAAGTGGAAAGACCACACTTGCTATGGGATAAGACCTTTTGTTCTCCCACAGTCCTGAGGTAAATAGCCAGCCTAGAGCACAACAGGGCATTGGGTACGCATGCCTTAGGAAGTTCTTCCTAGTCATGTGCATTTTGTGGAAGATTAACCCAACCCCTTACCACACAGAACACTGAACAATAATACATAAGCACACAAATTGATGACAGAATTTCAATTATGTGAATGCATTCTCTTTGCCAGGTCAAAAGGAAGAGGCAAAACAGCCATTATAGTATAGAGTAGTTGGTAAATATTTTCAATATACAGTGTGACTAATCCAATATTTGCCCTATTCAAAATATATTCTTAAAGGACTTTCCAGGTTATAGAAGAACAATTATCTGTCCATAATCAAAAGTGGAGAGTGTAAATGCTGACCAGTTACTCTGATACTCTGGTTTCTTTTGGTTATGCAAAACACATGGACCCCATTCACTTTTTTGTTTGTTTGTTTTCAAATTTTGACTGAAATAAGTACGATTTATTTAAGTTGTATAAAAAAGGATAGCATTTTTATACAGATATCTTTAAAGGCACAAAAGATTTATTCACAAGGTATGGAGGGCTTTTTGTTCCTCTGATAGACATGACTGACTTTTAGCTGTCATAATGTATTAACCTAACAGATGAAATATGTTTGTGGTTGCTCTTTATCCCTTTGTACAAGCATTAAAAAAAAAAAAAAACTGCTGTTTTATAAAGAGACTTTTTGTTGTACTATGTGCATGCATACTACCTATTTCTAAACTTTGCCATATTGAGGCCTTTATAAACTATTGATTTATGTAATACTAGTGCAATTTTGCTTGAACAATGTTATGCATATCATAAACTTTTTCAGGTTCTTGTTTAAGTACATTTTTTAAATTGAACAGTATTTTTCATTTTGGTTATAATAGTCATTTTGCCTATGTTTCTACAATGAAGTGTTAAATACTTTATAAAAAATTGTTGACTGACTTATTTAAATGAAATTCTACATATTTAAGTGCTTGTGTTGGGTAGTTTTTAAAAGTAAGAAAATTCTTTTATTTGTGGACTCTAATATCCCTAGGAAACTATTTTAGTAAACATGAGACATAATTTTTGTTATATCCTTAAGAGCATACTTTCTGGGTTAGATTGATTTCATTGCATCACTTTTAAAAGCACAATAGAGAAAGCATTTTCTCTCTTCTTGGAGCAGAAACATTTTCCTTGCTTCATATTTTCCCCCCATCTTACATTGCTTATTATGGATTCTTATATTGCAGTAGAAAGAGAGGTAGGTTATACACACAGTAGTGTGACGATTGTGTTGAAATAAGCCAAAGCTCTTCCTGCCCTTCCCATTCTCAGAAAGTGTACTTTATGGAAAACTCAGATTGCATGAGATGCTATTTAGGCATTATTTTGTAAGTGGAATGGTTATCGGTATACCGACCTGGAGTATCAGCCTGGAGAAGAAAATACAGGAGGCTCTAATTAACTGGAGCTATCATTGAGTTATATTATCTAAAACGGCCTTTTTATATGAGAGCTTTAGAAATGTAACTGAAATTATTATTTGAAGGAAACAGAACCTACAGATTGAGATGATCTTGATACAGTTAGTGGTATAAACATCTAGCATATCATTTATGATATACAGACAACTAACTAACACCCAGAGTCTGGCACAATGGCCCATTTTTTCACTAGGGCATTGATGAAAACCATAGTTGAGAGAGTTCAGGATATACTTTTTAACCCTGAGGTCCCATCTACATTATCATGGTCCTTATGTCCACAATATGCTTCACCATCCCATGCTCGTGCACTCAAGTCCACATCAGAGTTCATAGTCTTTCTTTTTGCAATTATTTTGCCTTCAGTCTTTATAGGACAAAGATATTTTTTCAACTACTTAAAATTTATTTATATAGCTCTAGCTCTTTCTATTTCAATACTCGTATGCAAAAACTCATATAAATACTAGAAATTCAGGTGTACAATTCTCCTCCACAGTGACCATCCTTTATAAATGCCATCACCAAAATACTTCCTAAAACTTTCCTTCAAGCTTTGATGAAACGTATTTTCTAAAAATGAATGTTTCATGGTAAATTCTCCTTCCTACCCAAATGACTATTCATCTAAAGTAGGGGTTTTCAACCTCTAGACATTTGGGTCCAGTTAGTTCTTTATTATCCTTTTAAGGAAGGATATTTAGCAGGATCTCTGCCTCTACCCATTAGATGTTACTAATACCACCCAAAGTTGCAACAACCAAAATGTCTACAGATTGCCAGATTTCTTCTGGGGAAAAAAATTGTACTTACTAAGCACAAATGATCTAGGGCTGTGTTCTGCCTTCCATTATTAAAAAGCTCTCAGCTGAAACAGCTAAGTCAAAAAAAGAAAAAAAAAAAGAGAAAAAAAAATCCCCTCAGCATCAAAATCATGGTGCTCCCTCCCAAGTTTTTAAGTTTTTAATACTGATGATGCATGAGTTATAGAAATCTGGTATTAGTAAAGTGCCTATACAGTAAAGAAACAAAACAAAACAGAAAAGGGAGAACCACAAAGGGAGAGAAGTTTCATTTAGAAACAGTTTTGTGTAAATTTGGGCTATTTTAATTTATGTAAATGTTTTATTTGGCCACTTAATGTCATTTATGATTATGTTTTGTTTTGTGTTCGATTATATGCTTATTTTCTTGTTTCTTGAGGTTGAGATTTAAGCCTGTACTTTTCTTGTACAAATGTTACTTTCCGCTTTTATAACTCAGATATGAAGAAGTTCAATACTCAGTGTATGTTATAGCTACTATAAATGAACTATAATATGCAAAGTACCCACAATTTCCAAACCCTAACTGAGAAAATTGTTATATGTGGTGAAATGAATAGGAAAAAAAATGCACTGCTTTTTTTCCTTTAGCCCCTCACATGTCCATATCTTCAAACACTCTTGATGTAAAATCTGATTCCTCTCTAAGAATACCATTACTATTTACAGAATCAACTCTTTCATGTAGTTTTACTTTAAAAATTAAAATATAGGGGCACCTGGGTGGCTCAGTCGTTAAGCATCTACCTTCAGCTCAGGTCATGATCCCAGGGTCCTGGGATCGAGCCCCACATCGGGCTTCCCGCAAGCAGGAGGCCTGATTCTCCCTCTCCCACTCCCCCTGCTTGTGTTCCCTCTCTCTCTGTGTCTCCCTCTGTCAAACAAATAAAATCTTTAAAATAAATAAATAAATAAAAATTAAAATATAAGAGGCTAAGAATCCCACAGACTTGAGCAAAATAGAACTCACCATTTTTGGAAAGCTGTTTTCTTTACCTACTGTTCCATTCCAGTTTACATCACTTTATTTAATGAAACCTTTTTCAAAATTAGATGATATAATTTAATGCAAATTAAAATCATTGTTTAAATAGAAACCCTTGAATTGTAGCTCGTAAGAAAAGGAGAGACTCAAGCACTTCTTTGTGAAGGTGATTACCAGATAATATAGCACAAAAAATTATTTTTTCCATGTATTTTGAATATGAGAAAAACAACAAAAAGAGCCAGAAAATGGTTCATTTTTCAGTTCTGTTACCAATTCCATTGCTAATATATCCAGAAAGTTAACACATCAAGAAAAAGATAATTAACAATATACAGAAGTAGTTTTATTCAAAACAGCATTTAGCTTTTGATGATATAATATCCACAGGTCCAGGAACATGTACTTCATAATGTGCTATGCATGTATCTCATCTAAAAAAAAAAAAATGAAATGAAATGAGTTCTCTGGTTTAACTTTTCTCTAATAGTTATTATACCTAAACGGCTGTAACGTATTCTGAAAAAAATAGTTTCCAGTGAATCCTATCATTTTTTGTACCCAAAGTGATCAAAAGTCAAAAGAAAAATTGGTACTGAAGATGGCCTATTTGATAAATTCTATGCTTAAAATGTGTTCATTCTCTCTGATGGATAGTCTGCCCCTGTAGCTGGGGTTTGTAAGATAATGGTGAGATTAAGCAATACAGTACTGATGCTTTACTCATTTGTTTACTCCCAGATAATTTTTCAACTGTAGTTTCTTCTGCAGTTTTAATACATAAAATATGAGCTTCCTGATGCAATTGATTTCTAGCTATTTATGCCATAGTAACTTGGGAAACCAGTAACAAAACTGTTATAACCTTTCAAAAGAATAATGTCCATAGTGAAAACCATACACATCTTATTCAGGTCAGTAATTTAACTGTAAGTGGGAAAATATTTTTTCACATACAGAATAAACTGTGAAATATGATTGAGAAAAAAATTTAGGAGTTTGAAATATAAGGCTGTTTATGGAGATACTTAAAAAACAATACACAGAGTTGAAGTTTGGAGTAACTTTACTAATGAGCTACATTTCTCAGTGGGTAATGTCAAAAGTTAGGTAGGAAATAACCGAACAATGAGATTTCTAAACAGGAGTAACCTCCATCCTTGCAGTCAGCTAGCCTCAATGGTATATTTGTGGAAGTCTATATAAATAAACAACAACAACATTAACACACACCTCACATATTTTCACACACTGGCTTTGATGTCCCATTAATTGTGAAGATGGCATTTCTCTCCTATTTTTGTAAAATTCAGTCATGTTTTGCTTCTCTGGCTTATAATTTTTAGAAATCACTACTCTTATCCAGAGTGATAACTAATCCCTAGTTTTTTATTCCTTAATATAAAATCATCATATTTCTGTCCATTTGTGACAGTACAGGAAGCCAGTATTCCTCTTTGACTATTTTGTTATAACCTGTATCCTGTATTGCTTATTTTCTAGTTTAAAAAAGTCATTTTAGAAAATTTAGAAAATAAATATAAAGAAAAAAGAAAAATTACCACTGAAACACTAGAAATAACCAGTTACCATTTTAAAGAATTCTCATTTGTTGTAGACTCATGCATAAATTTAAATTTTCTACCCCACTTTCAAAATATAATATTATAACATTAAAATATTTGCTTTTATGTCTTTCCTCAGCTTCTATTTATTTTTATTTAGCTTCTGTTTATCCTATGCAGACTTCATATTGCATGAATTCATTTATTTTAGTCTTTTGATTTGAAAGTTATTTATTTATTATTTGTCTTACTGTTAAATATTTTTAACTTTAAAAAATGTACTAACAATTAAATCCAAAATTTAAAAATATCTTTTTTCCATCTAATATGAGAAGTTTAGTATCATTAGACTCCCCAGTCTAACTTACCCTCATTGTCTTTGATACAGTTTGTGGTTTTATTTTGACAAATGTTAAGAGAAGTAGTATTTTTATATTTTTGTCTTCCCTTTATTAATTGGAATATTTTCAACTATATTTACATTTAATATTTCTCTTTTAAAACTCATCATTCCTTTTACTATATCATTTTTTCATTCTTAATTTCTTTATTGTTATTTAAGTCTTATTTTATTGGTATATTTCATCAAATACACTTATAAAAAAAAGCCTTTATCTGTGGTTTATTTGCTGAGCTCTTATATTTATACAAACATCTCTCTAAGGTCTTCACAAACAAATGTCAACTCAACTCAACTCAATGTATGGAGATTTTCCATTTCCTGCAAAATTAGGTTGCACCTGCCTCACACTGCCTTGTGGTATTCAATGTTGCTAAGGATAAGTCTGAGACCAAACAGATTTTTCTTTTTTTGTAACATTTATCCCCAGGCTTAAAAACACAAAACTAATTATAATAAATATATTTTGCCACATATGCACTCATGTTTATATTGATTTTGTCTACTTTCAACAATGTTTTTAGCTGAGATTCGCTTTTTTCAAGATAACTTTATTTACTTTTGTACAAATTGATTTCTTTAATACACAGAAGTTCTTAGGTTAAGTCTTTCTTTTTTCTCACACATGTATCATATTAATAATTTTTCCTTTCTTTTCTTTTATTCTAGAAGAGTTTTTCAAGTTTCTGACCCGCATTTTTAGTTTACTTTTTATCCTGCAGATTCAATTGATTTTTCATGTATGCATGTACCTCAGGAACAAGTCCTACCTTATTTTACTCAGCTTCCTTCTTGACTTAGTTTTTTATTGTCCTGTTTAGTGTATTTTCTTCTCATGACTTTCTGCTGAGGTGTCATAGTATCTGTTTCCTGTTTCCTACTCACAATACCAACACAATTTTCCAAAAGCTCTCTTTTTCAACAATTCTGTAAGTCTAAGGAACGATGCCCTCATGTCCTTGTGCTATGAAATTAAAAAATAATAATAGTCCAAGGTGCTTTTATGTTTTTCTTTTCCATCTACTGATGTTTAATTATGGAGAAGATACTGTACCTCCAGTGCTGTCCAGTATGTAGGGTATGCAATATTTACTTGTTCCCACTTTCCATCAATTTTACGCCTCTTAAATATCTTTCTTAGGCCTATGGCTCCTGGACCATTTCTCCCTCATATATCCTAGTGGGTCTCTCCTAGAACCCAGTATGATGATTTTCATTCTCATATCAGTATGTTTTTATTTACTTAAATAATGAAACAAAGAAGTGCATAAAAATGCTATGTTCCTGTATACCATAGGACCAGGATTCTTTCTGTAATCCACACCCAGCTACATCCCCAAATATCATGTCCTGTGTTTTGCTCTAACCTCTGTAAATTCACTGGGAGGGAGACAGGCTTCGTTAGTGCTTCCACACCTCTTCCCTTTCTTGGAAACAGTCCTAGGCATCTGTCCTATTTTCTGGCAGCATCACCCTTTGAAAGCCTGTAGAATCTTGGATTGGGGGCAGTCACTCTACAGCAGAAGGATGGCTACCCACTTCCTTTCCGAATACAGATCCCAGGACTTTGCATCTTGATAAAGAATATGAGGCAAACAAATCCTCCCCAGAACATCCCAGAACCATGTTTCATATTTCCATCAGATTTATAATTTCCCTGGTTTCCCTTTTGCTTGTCCCTTCCCCCATCATCCAGAGAAAGCCCTTTGTGTTTAAGCCTCATGGGATTAGATTGAATCAACCTGGATAATCTCTTCATTTTAAGGTCCACTACCTTAAATTAATCTGCAAAGTCCCTTGCAGTCAGGTAACCTATGCACAGATTTCAGAGATTAGGGCATGCACATATTTGAGAGGCATTATTTGGCCTATAATGCACTCTTGCTTTCTGCCGTGGGGCATCTCTGAGCTGGTGCAAAAGGCAAGCTCTAGATGTTCTTGCCATGAGGTTAAATAAATTCTCTTATATTCTCCCTCACTGGTCCAGCACCTTTATGATCCACTCTAGAATGTGCTCCCCCTCATATCATCCAAGTTTACATTCCTTCCTTACTCAAGCTTAACTCTTAGTTGACCTTGATTATTTGACGACAAATGATGTAAGGACCAACCATGGGGAGAACAAGGAATTCTACAGGAACCCACCTGGAACTTAGGCGTGTGTGACCTGAGAATATGAAGGTGTTAATGCTCCATGGAGCAACCATTAGCCAATGGAGAAACCATTAACCATTAAAAAAATGCCCCTTCCTTCTTTTAGACAGCTAATTCTGTGCTTCATTCTTCCTGTTTCTTCTGAAGTTCTCTGAGAAACCAGCCCAAGTTTCACATAGTGGTAATCAATTTGAAAATACCCATCTGTATAGCTTTTGTACTATTCCCAGTTTCCCCTCCATAGTCTCCAGATCACTACCTAATATAAACCGCATAAAGCCTTTGTCTCAAGCTCTGCTTCAGGAAATACGAAGTGGCCTGTCAAAGCAAAAGAAGGGATTCTAAAAACAGATTCACCCACCAGTCAGACATAATAAAGACATCATTGTTGGTGATAAGTGGGGTGATGATTACCCAGACATGCAGTAACACCACAATTTCTAAGAGTCCCACCAGCAGTGACTGGGATGAATTATAGACAGATGATCAACATCCACCTGGTTGGCTCAGTTGGTTAAGCGCTGGACTCTTGATTTTGGCTCAGCTCATGGTCTCAGCATTGTGAGATTGAACCCCGTGCCGGGCTCCATGCTCTGCGGGAAGTCTGCTTGAGATTCTTTCCCTCTCTCTCCCTCTGCCCCTGTTCCGCTGCCCCTCCCCCTGCTTGCACTCTCTCCCTCAAATAAATAAATAAATCTTTAAAAGAAAAGAAGATCAAGCATTGGCTTATATGGTAGCTGTGGTTCTTAAACAATATGGAACAATAGTAATTATAAACATTGATTTGTTGGATGACTTATTTAAGGCTTAAAAAAGAAAAGGAACTTAGGTTAGCTAATAATCAACTCAAGGCTGTATAGGTCAGAAGACCAAAGGGTTCTATGTCAATTACCAGTCTTAACCTTGCAATGAAAAAAGGAAATACTCAAAATTTTTGAGGGTTGTTGGATATAGCATCCAGATGGATGAAGATAACAAGGTAACTTAAAATCATCATGCCCCCATTTAGTGGGAGCCTGTGGACTACAAGTAATGAGTAAAGTTTTGGCCCAAGTTTATCATATAGTGGATCTAGTACATCCAAGAATCTACCCAAAAGTTATTCTCTGTCCCCTCAGTACACAATTGGGATGCATATACTGAGCATCTGGCACAACTCTGACATGCATTTGTAGAGGAAAAGTGATTAAAAGAAGGGCTAAGTGGAAGTTCGCCCAAACTGCCCTATCTTCTGGCCAAATAGTAAAAATAAAAGCAAGAACAAATTTCCAGAGAAATTTCAGAGATTTATGCCACAATTAAAGATTTAAAATATGTGGTCATGGTGATTCCCATCTTAAACCATTTGTCTAAATAATAAATAAACAAAACAAACAAACTGTGGCCCTTTTTTGCAGCTATTCATCTGGCAAATGTATTTTTTTCAATCCCTCTCAGAGGAAGCGTTAAAGATTTCTTTTATGCTTGAAGAAAAGCAATATACACTCACTTTGACCATAGAACTATGTTCACCTTCATTTTTTCTTTTTTAAGATTTATTTATTTATTTTAGAGAAAGAGAGAGTGTGTGTGCACGCACAAGACGGACAGAGGGAGAGAGAGAGAATCCTCAACAGACTATGCACTGAGCACAGAGCTTGACACAGGGCTCGATCCCACAACCCTGAGATCATGACCTGAGCTAAAATCAAGAATCAGATGTTTAACCAACTGAACAACCCAGGGGTCCCCATCCTTTTTCAGGATCCTGAATCATGTCACATTTTGCAAAATCACACAGTGACACGGGTGAGGTCATTCAAATATTTAGTATATATAAGCATGTCAGATGCAAACTTTCTAGGCTAATATTTATAGGGTTTTTTTAAATATTTTATTTATTTATTTGACAGAGAGAGACACAGTGAGAGAGGGAATACAAGCAGAGGGAGTGTGAGAGGGAGAAGCAGGCTCCCCGCTGAGGAGGGAGTCCAATGCCAGGCTTGATCCCAGGATCCTGGGATCATGACTTGAGCCAAAGGCAGATGCTTAAGAACTGAGCCACCCATGTGCCCCTAATATTTATAGTTTTATAAATTTTAAGATCACTGACATTATTGTGATCATTTTGGTAGTGCTATATAACTCCAGGCACAAGGTGAAGTTTAGAACTGAATTAATTTTTGCCTAAATGTTTTCATTTTAAGTAATTGAATGCAAAACATTCTACCCCATTTCTACATTCCATTTATTTTCTGTGGACTCTTCAAATTTGGAGTGATTTGTCCTTTATTTCTAATATAATTTTTGGTCAATTAAGATATAACCTTTGCCTATAGATTTCTCTTTCTTTTGCTTCCCTTTTATTCACCTTAAGGATTGCAACAGAAAATATAAACCTTTTTGAGTATTTACTTTGCCATCATTATTACTTGCGGCATGATGCCAGCACATTCATGGAAATGTTCCTTTTTGGCCTATACTAGATTGTAAAATGAACTCTGAGTCCTATGCTTGTAAGTGGATGTATATAAATATTTGAAATGAATGTCTTCAATGGATTCTGCAAGACAAGATCCCGACCCTTGACTCTCAATTAATTAGTACAAAGAAAGAAAATCTAGACGAACAACCTCCCTATTCATTTGATAGCTAATTAAAATGCATCCTCTGTAGAAGTCACTTGACTCTCAATTACAATTAAATATGCAAGGTTATCAGAACACTGCAAGCGGAAAGCTGAAAGTAATCTTCCCTGTTAGAGTGAACACATCAAGGATGGTTCTGTGTGGTAAGGAAAGGTTTCCTGTATCACAGCTAGCTGTGTTTTTCATTGACTGTTCCCACAGGACAATAGAAACGGTAACGTCACTGCTGATCCTAGGATCCCATCAGCTATAGTAGACTCAAGGTTAAAACCTAACGAACTGTTAAAATTGTTTGTGGACCCCTCAAATATCAACTAGAATGGTCTAAAAAAAGTAGCTGTCAAGATTTGCCTGTTGCTCTAATGGTGTTGGGTTAATTTTGTCATAAAATTAATGATGCACTTAAAATGAAGAGATTTATGATATCTGCAAGCACTTCTAATTGAGTTAACCCAATAGAGGAGCTCCCAATTCATACAACTTCAAAAAAGAATGATTAATAAAGTGCCCAAATTGTATCCTCCCCTTTTGACTGAAATCTTCAATAGGCTCTTAAAATAAGTACCTCATTTTTACTTCAATTATTGTTTCTTTTAATCCAGAATCCATTTTTTAATAAGATGACAGTGTTTTTCATGAATTCCAAGCTCAGTTGTCTCCTTATACTAACCCATGAATAAAAGCCTTCTTGAGCCTTAGAAGAAAACCTTCCCATCTATATGTAATCAAAACATGGTCCCTTTACTTATTTAGTTTCTATTTTTAAAATGTAGGATGATTTTATTTGGCATCACCAGATTAAGTTTAAAAAGGCATTCATGTGTTAAGTGATATACTGAAGAGACATTGATAAAAAGCCCTATACCTAAGATACTAAATACCCTGCATATTTCAGTGCAACTATTAGGACAGGGACAAAGAACAACACGGCCACTCTGCTCCCTCTGATGGTGGTATCTGAGACGGAAATGGCAGCTTGAAGATTGTAACAAGACCTGGTCAAATGTGTGTCATTTCTTCTTTACAAAGACCACTTTCATGCCACTAGATTTATGATGCGCCAGTTTCCCATTACAGACCTTTTGGCTGAGATGGGACATGGTTATCACTATGTCCAGGTCACTGTGTGCAAGAAGGAAGTGCCAAATTTGATTCATCTTCCAGTGCAGATTTCAATGAAAGAACAGTCAGTTTTGTATAAATGAAACAACCAGAAAAATCTCGCAATTTTCTTTCATTTACCCTATCGGAGTAGTTATGTACTCACCTACTGAAAAAAGAATGGAATAGGAGAGAAGTTTCAATACATTCTAGGAAAGGATGATCTGAATGTGAAGATGGGACTTGGAAACAAGAGTAAAGATTTGTATGATCTCTGAGTTTCAACGGTTGCAGTTCTCTAGTTATTACAGTTAATCAAACATCCATAAAAATTAACTCTTCTATGCAGTTTTTCAAGTACACTCAAAACTTTACTCTTGCTTCCATTCTCCTATACCATTAGGAGACCAAATGAACCTCCTGGCTACCACAAAGAATCCGCATCATAACATACTGTTAAGTACCATAACCAGTCAGAATCTAAAACAATTAGTAACATGGTGACTATAAAGTAATACAACATCTTCAACAAGGATCTCCTAAATAAAGATTATCTGCTGGATGAGTCCCAACTTGGGCAGAAACAGGCCTTTGCATCACTGCTTTGTTCAGTCATTGTCTAGCTTCTCTAGAAAAGCTTGATCTTGACTCAAAAGCTGAGGCAGACTGATAGCTGAAAGCTTTCATACAACCATACATTTGCAGCTGAGCAGTGAGTCCTTTCTTGAAGCAGGATCAGGGTTGCAGATCTCCATTTCTGGAACAACAGCATTTTTGTGGTATTCACTAGATACTTACAGGGTATCCGATAGCTAAAACAGTATCCGCAATTTGTAAACAAAAATGCTGAAACATGCTCAAAACACTAAAAATTTTGTAATTATTTACTTAATTAGAACATATATATGGGGCACTTGGGTGGCACAGTCGATTAAGTATCCAACTCTTGGTTTTCGCTCAGGTCATGATCTCAGGGTCGTGAGATCGAGTACTGCATCAGGGTCTGCACTCAGTGTGGAGTCTGCTTAAGACTCTCTCTCCCTCTCCCTCTGCCCCTCCCTAGTACCCCCTCAAATAAATAAAGAAATCTTTTAAAATAGATGGATAGATAGATGATAGATGATAGATAGATAGATAGATGATAGATAGATAGATAGATAGATAGATAGAACAAATAACTAAATAATTTTCTCTACACTTACCCCTGAATTGGTCTTTTCCACTGAAAGTCTCTATTTACAGTCATTGCTGCCAATCAGAGCTATCATTGTAAAATCAAGTGATTACCTCTGGGTTTCCATTTAGTGATCTGTTTTGTCTCCTATTACAGGATTGTGCTTCCATGTTCTTTTACCTTAATCCTGATCAGTTAGTAGTACAATATCCAGGAATATTTTTGTTCCCCTAGGAACAGCTATACTTGTCTGTACAATGGTCTTAATTACCCTGTTTTTCTCAGAACTCCTCTCCCCCACCCAGAACTAGAACCTTCTTCGTACCACCTTTCACTTATCTATGCACTTTTCTAGACTCCCTAGAACTATTACTCACCTTCTTAACTCCTAATTATTTAAGTGTTCCTCTGAATTCTTTCTTCCATGGCCTGCCCAACTAATGAATGTCTTCAAAATGACCACTTCAGAATGCAAGAAAGACTCCTGGCCTCATGAACCTTGTGCCTTTTGTTCTCTTTCCCAACTCAGCCTCTTAAGGCTCCCCAGACCCATCAATATGGGGAATTTCCTTAAAAAAATATGGATTGCTAGGATTACATATCTTGGGGGAGAAAAGAAAAAATATATTAAATATGTGTTGGTTGTTAATTTTTTAATCAGATGAGGTACAGGTAATTTTAGACTCATCATCAAATGTTTTATTTCCTGTCATTTTTAAAATCTTTCCCCTAAATAAAACAGTTGGCTCATTAATAATTAAACCCCATCTCTCTAAATGAGTGTAAGGAGTAAACAAGGGTATTAAAGCAATTCCCTTTGCGATACTGATATAAAAACCCTGAAGGAAATGCATCAGGGAAAGCAGGTTCAGCTTCTAATAGTCGGGGCTGAGCCAGGGAATCTGTGTGAAAAAGCCTGAACTCAGGGGATGTGAATGTGGAAGGATGCCTTTTGTTTATTGGGAGCTGTTAAAAAAAATTTATTTGAGCACCCCATGTGGTAGCCTATACCGCTTTGTAGTATGACTTTGTAGCTCTTCTTATAAATAGAGTGGGATAGAAGCAATGGTGTAGCCATTCTGAGGCCAACCCTTAGAGGTATTGAATATTTCTGCTTATTTTTTTGGCATCCTGCTCAGCTGCTGCATGAGGGCCTGGCTGAACTTGATGAAAGATGGAAGACCGTGAGGATAAGAGGTAAGTCATAGCTAAGGCTCCCTGGACCAGTCAACTCTCAGCTAAATTGGTGGGTGATGAGACCAGTCTACCCAGAACTACCCAGGTGAGCCCAGTCCAAGTTGTCATGCCGTAGAGTTACATTAAGACACAAAATGTTAATGTGGTTCCTTGTGCAGAGAAAGCTCATTGATACACCCAACGACATCCAGAATAGTCTTAAAAAAATGTCACTAGCTGTACGATTATTGCCAGTCACACAGTCACATTCATTCAAAGCAGGATGCCTGGTCCATGACTAGCTTGCCCCGACACTAGTGGTGGGAGAGTGGAGAGGACAGGAAATTTAGTTCCTTCCATTTTTTGTCCACTATACTAAAAATCACAGACGTTTTCCTTTTGAATTAATGGTATTCTGGGTGCACAAGTCAATCAGCGTATGTGAGTATGTCAGACTATACACACACATTATGGAATTCTCAGTTTCCATTTAGTTCAGAGCTATCTGCAGTATAATCCTAATTAATATAGTCCCCTCTCCACTGGCCAGGATATAGTTAGATCTGAAATCTAACTAACTTATGTTAGGAAGTATCATGTAAGAGGTCAAAACACTATGGCTTAGAGAGTTAATGACTACAGGTGCTCAGTGATTATTTCCTAGATAAAAGGAATCTGAGGCAATCCTGAAAACATGGATAGAATCTCTGCAGGGGAAAAAAATGAGAGAAAAATATTCAAGACTGAAGCAATTATTTAAACCTAGAGCACACGTTTGAAATCCAGTGGAGGGAGAAGGAAGGATTTCATGAAGGCGGGCGGTGGTTGGAAAACATAAAACAGGTTAGGAGTCAAGGGATGGAATGCCCCTGTGGCAGACTGAATTTGTACCTTTCTTTGACTGATGCAGAATAGGCTGCTCTTGGAAGTTTCTGAACAAGAGAAGGGTATAAACAGAAGTGGTCTTTATAAAGTTGACCCATGTGGCAGATATGGAATAGATTTTAGGGGTTGGAGATGGAATGAGCTATTGCAATGTCCAGTGAAGAATTAATGGACTAGAGAAATAGCAACAAGTATGGTGAAGATAATCAGAAGGGATCTGTGCATGATGCGATGTAGAGTTTAAGGACTCAAAAAAATTAAGTTCTGGTTCCTAATACATTAGTATGTTTCAGACAGAAATTCAAAACTGAGATTAACAGTTGTTTGGAGACTAATTCTTTGTTCAGTTTGGAATATGATGAGTTTGTAAGTCTGAAAAAAATGTCAAATAGTGGCAAGAAAGGTGATACTTAATCTTAGGAGATGGAACATATAATGTTCCTAATGGTTAGTTATTCCAAGGTAGACTAAACTTATTGGAAAATAATTGAGAAGCAGAACTTCAGGGAAAGGGAGGAAAAAGGAAAAAAATATATAAGGAATGTCTTTGCAAAATTCTTTTCATAGCTGTGAATTTTAATTTGCTTGCTTTTTGTTTTATTTTTTGGAAAGAAATCAAAGAAAGAGAGCACTATAGAAGGAAGTATGAAAGTGTGACAAATTTAAAACTGAACATCTGCATACCACAGAAAGGAAAGTGAGAGAAAAATTTGACAAACATTTCTTTTAGCTCGGAATTTATTATGAAGTGTTTGCAAATTCTCTCTCCAATTTTGAATATAAATTTCAGAATAACTAATGCACACTTGTTATTGTGTAGTTTGTGTCATCTTATAATTTGAGTCTTGGAGCTTATTAACTTTTCTTTCTTATAGAAGCTTATTCAAAGAGCAAAACAACTCCTGAAAAAAGAAATGTCAAAATATAAAAAGCATACTCAGTGCTTTGGATAGAGGAGGCTGATAATAAATACATGACTGATCTTTAAGTAGAATTCTTTGTCATACTATAAAATAATTGTAGATATTATATGTATTTATATATCTATACACTTTGCAAGAATTCATGCTCATATCTAGCAAATAATTTAGAAAATAGCTTTATACTGACTGAAAGGAAAATGGAATAAAAGTGTGAAGGAAAAAAATAACAGCTTTCTTCTGCACTTTTTGAATATACTATTAAAGCCAAATGGTTTGGAAGAAACAAATCATAGGATGATGCATGCTATCCAGTTACATCAGAAAACCATAGAGTGAAGTGTCAAGCTGGAAAAAAAAATAAAATTGGTGTTTAAATGTACCAGTTGTAACCAGAATTTGATGAATATGAATATATTCTTACTATTAAATCTTTATTTTCTTAATCAATGGCCTATAAAATACTAAAATGATAGGTTCCAGGCAGAGTGTGGTGGGGAAAAAAAAAAAAATATCTGACCATCATTCAGAGCGCCAACTTGGAATTGCCAGTATCAGACATGCTTATTTCAGATGTTGCACTGTTACAAAATAAAATACTAGAGAGTTCAAAGCAGGAAAAAAAAAAGAGTTCAAAGCTCTCTATCCAAGGAGAACACATTTTTATTATCTGTGAGTTTGTTAACTGTTTGTGGTATTCATGTGGTTTCTGTGGGGGTTTGGGATTGGTAAATGGGATGAAACCACTCCTCAGAGTTGATTCATTTCTGTAGTTACCCACTGAAAAAGCATTTTGTGGCTTGCTGTAGTTACATTAGACGAGATCAGGTGCGTTCAGGGTGGTATGGCCGTAGACTTGCTGTAGTTACATTAGAGAAAACTACTGATATATTATCTGATCTGAAGGAAGTAGCCATAAAGACAATGAATGAGAAAACAAATACTTATGAATTGTGTTAAACACTATGAATGATATAAACAATGTATGTGATAGGTACAGAGAAAATGGGGGGGGTTGGGAGGAGGGGTGTCTGTATTTAAACATTTAGATACTGTGGTTTGAGAATGTGAGGCATAGGAAATGGTTAAGCTGAAACCTGAAAGATGAGAAGGACCTGCAAGGCAATGCATGGGAAAGAAAATCCAGGCAGAGACAAAAGCTTGACCAAGGGTCACCCAGTCAGAATAAATGTGGTGTGTTTAAAGACATGAAAGAAAGTCAAAATGCCTGGAACATTGAGAGTTACAAGGAGGTCTAAAATAAGCTCAGAGAGAGACCAGACCTGCTATCTCTGTTAGTCAACAGTCTACCTTTGCTATGTAACAAATAGCCTCAGAAATCGTGGTGTCAAAATACAATGAGCATTTATTTCTAATAAATATTAGTTCAACTGAGGTACTTCCGCTTCAGGTTGGTGGTAGCTGATGATCTGCTCCTGTATCCATTGGGAATATGTTCTCATGTCACAGAAAGGAGGTCCATTGAACAAGCAAGTGTTAAGCCTTTGTTTGCATAATGATGGTAACATCACCTTGGCCAAAACAAGTCACAGGACAGGCACAGAGGCAACCAATGGAGAAGAGAAACTCCTCTGGTAAGATTTGGTAAGAGAAACGTCAAAGATACACTGCGAAGAGTGAGAACCATGTCTCCTATACCTTTGTAACGTATATTTATAACATGTTACCTTATACCTAGTAGGTACTCAAAAAAAAAGTCTAAGACATTCAAAACTGTGGGTATGTGCAGTGCAAGATATCAGTAGCTTTGGTGTTTGTAGTCCCCTCACCAATGGGAAAATGTCTGGGGCCTTCTTAGCATAGGGAGGCTGACCCAGAGTTCTCACAGCTCAGAGTCTTGGTGTCAGTCATCTGCACAGCTATCATCAAGTATAAGCAAAGCAGAAATTTCAGTACCTACTGGAAGTACAACAGTTACTTTCTGTAAGTAACTTACGTATCTGACATGATTTCATCTCGTTATTATTATCCTTCTGGCAAATATCCCTTTGTCTTTTTCTCCTTTTCCTTTTTTTCCTCCTCCTTGTCATTTTACCTCTCCTTCCTCATTATTCTATAAAGGGATTGCAAAGGTTTATGTCCTGAGTTTGGAACGGATTCTATCCTATGATTCATCACAGTTTAGGTCTCTGCTGTAAGTGTTAGGCTGAGTAAATATGTACAAAGCACATTTCATCAGCGCCAGGCATATAGTATGTGCTATATTTATCCTACAAAACTTATCATTGTGATAACCATAAATACAGAGAAAGGAGAAACCAGAATAACTTTGAATAGAATGAAGCTACTGACTGAGAATAACACAGATTAGAATTCCTAAGTATCTATTTCATGAGTGGCATGAACTAAGCTAAGCGATGTTATTATAGTCTATTAAAAATAACCTACTTGGCTTTCTTTTATATATGTCGCTTATATTCAAGGAAGTCCTCCAAGTGTCATGAAGAAGCTTTTTATATTTTAAATTTGCCATGGAGATTATCTGAAATGAGCAATGGGGGAGGGCCCAGTCTTCAGGCTCTTCATTGCAAGGGAAATCCTTCTGTGTGGTATTAATAGGATTTATTAATAATGGAAGAAATATCCGTGGAGACTATTTTTACCAGAAGCTGTGAATTTTTTAAAATTTTGACCTAGATGCACAGGTGACCAAATTAAAGCAGCAGAGCTATACACCACTCTGATGAGAGGCTGTTCAAGATAACTAGTCAAATACTGTGAACTAAATGCATTTAAAAACAACAAGGAAACCCACTGAGTTTTGGTAGTACTTTAACTCTGGGCGTTTGTGAAGCTGACTTCCCTTTCAGTGAAACTTCCGGTATAGAAAAACACAACATGCATTTTTTTTTACTTATTGACTATATTCCCTATGCTGTATTTTTCATTCCCATACTTATTTATTTTGTAACTGAAAGTTTGTATCTCTTAATCTCCTTCACCTATTTCACCCATCTCCTACCCCCTGCCCTCTGGCAACCACTGGTTAGTTCTCTGTATTTATGAGTCTCTTTCTTTTGTTGTTGTTGTTGTTGTTGTTGTTGTTGTTATTTGTTTGTTTTACTTTTCAAATTCCACATGTAAGTCTAGCTTAGCATAATACCTTCTAGGTCCATCCATGTTGTCGCAAATGGTAAGATTTTATTTTTTAAAAAAATGGCTGAGGGCGCCTGGGTGGCTCAGTTGGTTGAGCGACTGCCTTCGGCTCAGGTCATGATCCTGGCGTCCCGGGATCGAGGCCCGCATCGGGCTCCCTGCTCAGCAGGGTGTCTGCTTCTCCCTTGGACCCTCCCCCATCTCATGCTCTCTCTCTATCTCATTCTCTCTCTCAAATAAATAAATAAAATCTTTAAAAAAAAAAAAAAAATGGCTGAGTAATAGTCACACACAAACACACACATACACAAACCCCTCATCTTCTTCTCCATTCATTTACCAGTGGGCACTCAGGTTGCTTCCCTATCTTAGCTATTGTAAATAATGCTGTAATAAACATAGGGGCACATATATTTTTTTTCGAATTGGTGTTTTTATTTTCTTTAGCTAATCACCCAGAAGGAAAATACTGGATCATACGGTACTTCTATTTTTTTTTTTTTTTGAGTAATCTCCATGCTCTTTTCCCCAGTGGTTGCACCAATTTACATGGCCACCAGCAGTATACGAGAGTTCCCTTTTCTCCACATCCTCACCAACCCTGTTATTTCTTTTTTTTTTTAAAGATTTTATTTATTTATTTGAGAGAGAGAGAGAATGAGAGATAGAGAGCACGAGAGGGAAGAGGTTCAGAGGGAGAAGCAGACTCCCCGCCGAGCAGGGAGCCCGACGCGGGACTCGATCCCGGGACCATGACCTGAGCCGAAGGCAGTCGCTTAACCAACTGAGCCACCCAGGCGCCCAACCCTGTTATTTCTTATGAAAAGAACATGTGTTGAGAGTCACCAGTAGTAAAAATGTCTCAAGAGGGTATAGGTGAAGGCAGTGGCCAGGATGTAGGGCAAGATTAGAGAAAAAGGGAGGATTCGGGCCAGAAATTAGAAAAGCTTTTTTGGAAATGTTAATGTAGCTGGAACTGCACCTACCTTTGAATGATGAGTCATGGCGACTGCAAATAATGGGATGTTTTTGTAGTTTTGGATAATCTATGATAGTCTCCTTTGTCATAGATTAATTTCTATTTTTGTTTTTGTTTTAATTGGTAGCAAAGTGGATAATGGTTTTCACCTAACTGTTGAGTCATTCATTTATGTTTAATTAATCGTGACAGGTCCAGTGTTATTCTAGAGTCAAACAATCAAAAGTTACATATTTTCTTGGAAATAGGCAACTTTAAAGATTGGTTGTTTATATTTAGCCACTGCCAAACCTGTAGGAAAAGTTATTAAGCTCAAAGAAGTTGGCATTTATTAATTTATATAAACTTATTACTGACCTAAGCCTACTGCTTTATTCAGAGCATTTCTTTAAGGAATGCATATTTTGTGTACATAAGAGTCTGTTATTCATTTAAAAGTTTGTGGGCAACATTATTCTAAGAATGTTATTGAGCTATCTGCTGATAATCAAAGAATCCAACACATATTCTGCATTTCTACTTCCTAACATGAATAAATAAATGCATTAGCTAGCAAATGTTAATGACCACTCACAATAAATAGAATTCACAGATAAGATCTGCATTAAAAGATCATTAGCATTGGGAATTGAAAACACAAAACTATGAAAATGAGTTTCAAGAGCTTAATTTTCTCATTCTATCTTCTCAGAGTTAGATGCATACCTCAAGGTAGAAATGAATCCAGAGGGCAATTTTAGTGGCATATGGGGTAGCATATTCCTTTTTTGCATTTGTAATTAGAGAAAGGGAGTTTAGGATCTCAGCCACAGTATTGGTTTAAGCCTCACGGACATTTTCTGAGCTTACTCAATGATGGCACACCAGCTTTGGATAGGTCATATACCAGATGTCATATGAACACATCACACCGTACCAACACTTTGCTTTCAGTTCAAATCTGCCTTTGGTATGGTATGGGATGGGATAGTATTTCTAATTTTCTTTCCTTCTCTGGGTCATAGGGAGGATACCTGACTCTCCCGGCTACTCCCTCACTGGTTTCTACCAACCCCTAGGGTCCTGTGAGCCTTCAGTGAGCTAACATATCAGAGTGCTCCACACCCTGAGCAGCCCGTGTTTCACTGAGCAAATATTTACTGAGCATGTACATGTGTCAGCACTGTTCCTTGTGCTGTGGGCACAGCACCAAACAAAACTCATTTCCCTCTTCTAGGTCTCCTGACATCCTGGTGAAGAAGAAAGGTAATAAAACTGGAAGAAAGGTAAAGCAGTGTGTGTAAATATTGATGGGGTATTAAATTAAATAAGGTGGCAAGGGAAGTCCTCCATAGAGAAATGACATTTGAAAAGAGATTTGAATCCAGTGAGGCTGTGAGCCATGCGAACAAATGTGGGGGGTGGGTGGAGGGTGAGGGTGGGAGGATGCTCCAGGCTTAGCGACAAGACATGCAAAAGCAAGGTGGAGAGTGTGATTGTCCATTTTGCAAGCACAAAAGGTCAGTGTGTCTGGGATGGAGTGAACAAGGGAGAGAGATGTGAGAATTGAGAAGGAGGCAGTCTGTGGTCAGACCATGGAGCCCCTGTGGGCACTGTGAAGGGTTTCATTGTATCTTAAGACTAACAAATAATACGTCACAAATATGAAAAATAAATTTATTATGATTGTAGCATTAATAGTTTAGTGAAGCTGTCATGATTAAACACTGAAATTAGTTTTTTTATTTGTAATCAGTTCTAGATAATGATATGATTTTATATTATGTAATATAAATGAAAATCCTTCTGAACGGTCCTCATGAGGTGATTTTCAACCATGAAAACCAACAACCTGGCCAGCAGTGAATGTGATGCATAAACACAAAGAAAGTCCTGGATTGAGGCATTTCTTAAGGTCACATAAAGCATTATTTTTGAATATGAAATGCATTTTTGAATATGAAATGCCCTTTAGAGATTGTCTCTTTAATCCAAAGAAAACAAAAAAATAAATATTTGTGTTTGTATTTTTAGTGGGCATTAACCTTCAGGGAATTGAAAGAGGTTGGGGAATGAAAAGGCATTTTATATGAAATTAAATGTATTCAGCCCATTCGATGGTAGACATTTTACCTGTTCTTATTTTAGAATAACTTTTCCTACACTTTAAAATAGTCTGGCATAGAAACTCTGTAAACACAGGTAGATATCTTGGTCCCACAGAAACATAAAATAAATATGGATTTGTTCCCAAAATATATGTTGTTTTTTTTTTTTAAGATTTTATTTATTTATTTGAGAGAGAGAGAATGAGAGATAGAGAGCACGAGAGGGAAGAGGGTCAGAGGGAGAAGCAGACTCCCCGCTGAGCAGGGAGCCCGATGTGGAACTCGATCCCGGGACTCCAGGATCATGACCTGAGCCAAAGGCAGTCGCTTAACCAACTGAGCCACCCAGGCGCCCCCAAAATATATGCTGTTTTCTCTCCAAGTTATATTAACTAAAAAACAGCAGGCTTTGTGGTTACTGAAAAACTGCGTAAGTCATCTAAAATCAATACTCTTGGCCTTGCCTAGTCTAATAGCAGGTGATGTCAAACTTTGAGTTGAGAGAGAAATGGCTTCACTAATTAAATGTCTCACAGAAAAATGACTTTTCTTGTCAAAGAGATGATACCTTACTCGGGATGGGATACCTGCTAAATGCCAACCTTACATAAGGAAGAATTTCTTTAAGTTCTAACCTGCAGATTTTATGGGCATGAATTCTGCAAAAAATGTAGAAATTATCCCAACTGTTCTGAACTTCTATAGTGAAGGCTTAAGCAACTCTGTCACTGCCTCCTCAGCATCTGCCAGAGCCAACTCCTCTCTCCCCTTTCCTTCTTTCCTCACACCCCCAAAGCAGCTCCTTAGCTGGCTGCCACTGGAAGTTTTCTCTGAAGATCTCATGTGAAACCTGCCTACATAAAGCAATTACAGCTAGTACAGTGTTAGCTATGACACAGTTCAGTGCTACAAGTGACAGTATTTAATTTGCAGGATCAGAAAAGGAAGTCAGAGTGGATGCACACTGTCAAGAAAAGTGGTTTGAGACTTGTGGGGTTTCTTCAAGGCTGTAGAACCTATAAAAGGGAACTTCTGTTGTTAAAGGTGGACAGCATTTCTATTCCAGTCTCTGGACATTAAAAAATGTCTCTCTATGAAATATCAATTACCTTAATACAGAAAAGCCTAAACATGATCTGGAAAGCGCTTTCTAATGTCTATGGAAACACTGATCTTTTCAGACCTCCCACTGTTTCAGACCTGAATACTGGTTTGTGTATGGTTTGAATTTTGTTGAGTATAGAAAGGTTACCAGGTGCAAATACATGCCCATCCTGATGCTTAAGTAATTCTGATCTTTTTTTTTCCTTGAAATGATCTCTGGAGTAGCATGCATGTGATAGGACAAACATATTTAAATCAACCCAACTGAAGTGAGACTTTTCTGTAATTTTTCAAATCAGAACTGCAGTTCTCAACTGCATAAAAATGTAAAATATTACTTTAAATTACAACCTTACATAGCCCAAGTGCTACTCTGCACATAAAACAAAGTCCGTAATTATTATAATTGCTTGTCATCATCAAATGCTTTAGAACCATTAGTTGCTATATGAATTACAAACATGTGGATGAACAGAATAGTTACCATTAACATCATGGTCAATGGTAGGTTTCTCACAGTAATGAAGTTTTAAAAAAGGAAATTCATTAATTTCCTCTTAGGAACTTGCTTTTTATTGGTCTCTTTAAATGTCTTGTAAATTCTACTATTAGAGGATAATGATGGTATGAGGGGGGAAAAGATAGTCTGAACAATGTGTACTGAAATCAGTAAAACCTGAGTAGTTGTGCCTAATGACAGGTTGTAAAATCTTCTTTGTATAGAATATTTCCTTCGATTATGTGGTTCTTCATCAGTTCACCAGAACAAAAAGGGAAAAAAATCAACCTGGCATGACTAGAGCAGAGTTTTTAATATTCCTTATATAAAAATCCTGAGATGCTCAGGAAAAGTATTTTCTAATGTGCAGAAACCAAGTGCAAGTTTCCAGTGAAAAAATAATTGGAAGGTTGAATTCATGTTACAAGGTGTTCATGTCAGAGGACAAGGTATTTACAGAGGACTACTTATGTGCCAGGTGCTATGTTAGGTAGTTTATATTAATTATCATATTCATAATTATAGAAGAGGACACTGGAGCTTAGAGAAGCAAGGCCAGTGTCTCAGAGGACAGAGTTGTGATTTGAACTCAGGCATTCCAACTCTGAAACGATATTCTAGTGCTTCTCCCACATTATAAAAATTTGGTGACAACATTTATTTAAACATTTCCCATGCTAAACATCTATATGTTATTTAATTTTCATAACAGGTAATGTAATTTATAACTATGCATTAGAGTTTATTAGGTTTGCTATTTCTTGAGAGCAGGAATACTGTGTTAGGCATACATGCCCCCCATAATACCTTGCAATGACTTGTAGGTATTCAACAAATACACATGAAACACATAACCATGTACATATTTACTCTATACCATGAGAGAAAAAGTGACTCTATACATTTAGTAGCTTCATAGTTATAATTATATAATAGACTCTGCCTTCCTTTTGTAATTTGCCCCTAGATTTTATTTGCATTGTTATTATTGCTTATTAAACCCTAAAGGTTTGTCATACAAACATCATTTCACTGCATCATTAAGCACACAGTCTCTGTTTTATGTAACATATTAACTATATTTTGTGTATTTAGTAAAAGAGACAAGTATACTTCACTCCCAACAAATCCACAATAACAGAATTTATAAAATCATCTCAGTTCCCTTCTAATGATATGATCACAAACAGATTAAAAACAACAATAACAAAACAAAAACCTTTTAGGTTTGCCCATTTAATTCATTTTCTGAGAGGCCATGATAGTAATCAAAACAAAGTGAATGAAAAGTCTTTGGACTTTTGAGGAAAATAATTTAATTGCTATGGACAAAATATCCTTATGAACTGTAGTCTGTCACCATATGTTGATATGCTTTGAGAAAACAATGTCTCATTAACAGTAAAAACTTATTGATTACTGAAATTCTTGAATATTCATCATTAATTTACTTTATCACCCACTTTTAAATAATTCCATGCATGTGTTCATCTTTAAAGTCTCTTAAATTCTGTTTCGAATTTTTTCTGATTTTATTTTTGTTCTTCATCTTCCATTAAAAAAAATTCTTCATTTTACTTTCCATTTGACACACTTTCTTTCTCTTTCATCATGTTCCCTGCCTGTTTCACATTTTACTGTTGCAGTTCTCCATCTTAAATAGAAAACTTATTTAAATTCCCAGGATAGCACTATGAAACATGCTGTTCTCATTGGATGCTAATGAAATAATTATATCTAAATGGCCACACTGATTTCTTTAAGCATTCGCTATTGTCTTCTATATGCCAGGTATGTTCTAAGTGCTATTGATAGAGCAGTGAAGAGAACAAGCTCTCTTTTTCTAGTGAATTAACTAATAATAACAAATACAATTTTACTGTTAATTAATGATACATGTTATAAAGAAAATCAAATGAGGTAGGTTGATAGAGATCAATAAAGGAAGAAGAGGCTATTTGACGATAAGAGAAGTCATGTCCGAGGAAATAAAATACAAGCAGAAGAGTAAATTAAGAGAAGGATACAGCCATGCTAATATCAGAAAGAAAATATCCTAAAGAGGGAGCAACAGGTACAAAGGGCCTGAGGTAGGAATGAGCTCAGAAGGACACCGTAACTCTGGTGGGATAACAAGGGAAGAGAGGAAAAAAAAAAAAAATATATATATATATATATATACATATGTAAAAATAAGGGAAGAGAGGCAGATGTGAGAGAGAAGAAGATGACATGGAAGTCTTTGGATTTTGTTCTGTGGTGGGAAGGGCATGGGAGATTTTGAACAGAGTAGTGATAAGAGCCATTAACCTTTTGAAAGGATTATGTTGGCTGTTAGATGCCAAAATGAGCTATCAAGGGGCAAAAATATACACAAGGACTAGTAGACGAGACTGAATGTAGCTAGATATGGAATATATTTATTAAGAGAGCTGATAAAACTCCCCAACCAATTGGCTATGGGGTGTAGGAAATTTAAAGATGCCACAACCCAATCACACTGTCATATGGAAACCCAAAGCGTAAATGGTATTTGGCATTAGCAAAGATACTCTTTTAACAGCAGAAATTATTAGAAGCACTCATTAACTTGCAAATATTGTTTTCAGCTGAGAATAGAAATGTAACATGAGAAAAAGACTGAACATTTCTTGTGGCACTAGGTGCCGTTCCTGAAGTAAGCAAGATGGACAGGAACTTGAAGCTGGGGAATTAGAAAAAGAGGAAGTAATTCCAGGATCATGGTGCTTTTTCTCATCAAGCACCAGGCAACCAGGCAATAGGAAGGAAGGCAGACAGCAAGATGGAAAAGAGAGAAAAGTAATCTACTGACCCCGACGTTCATTCTCAACAAGTATCACCAACCATTCTTTGCTGTAATCCTGATGATATTAGCAATACTAATATTATTTCTCAGTTACCTAAGGCTTTAATAAGTTCCATGGATTGGCCTGGGGATATGCTCACAACTATTAAACATTGTGTCTATGGGGAAATCCAAGCTGAGTCCTGAAAGACTGGTTTACAAACATTGTAAGCATGGTCTGTCTGTAGAGTTGGAAACTGCATTTATTCAGCTCACTTTGTGAACTTCTTCCCTAGCACACTCATATTTACTGCTATCACAGCTAAGGGCCCTACCTTAGAACTGCCCAACATAGGGAGAATCGGTTTCCCACACTGGGATAGGAGATGAGCTTTCTTAAATGTGTGTTACCTATTTCTATGATTGCAATTTTAGTCAAACTAGATGTTAAAAGGAACGATTTTGTAGAAGATTCTTGAAATTAGATTTGCTCATAATGTAGAAGTACCTAGTTCTCTAGCGAATTTGGTATCCCACACAGGTTTTCTGTCTCTAAACCTGGGTCTTTTCCTACTATTCTCCACTATTTTTCTAGCAAATTGCTTTGGGGGTTATTTCAGAAGAGAAATTATAATGAAGGGCAAGGTTCAGAAAGAACAAAAATGAAAAGAGAACTACGTAAGATGATCTCCCTCAATCACTCTATAAAAAGGCTGTCCTCTGCAAGAAGAAAGGATATATAGTGAATACACCCGACTGGGTTGTCACGGAAGAGGGATGGAGTGCAATGGGATACAAAGGCATGAGTGAATAAATAAATATATAAATTATAAAACCAAGTAAATGCCTTAGGTGGACAAATGACAATGATGCCTTGAACTGAGGCATCTGCTTCTGAACTTCAAAACAACACTGCCACCACAAACAGCAATGAGACGAGTTGTTACAAAACTTTGAAAGTTGAAATGCATTTTTCCAAAGAAACACATTTTGCAACTCATTTAGAAAGCTCATGTTTGGCAATCTATTTTCCTGCCTATTTAGGCGTCCTCTACCTGTCTGTTCCAAAGGAGATGCCAAAGGAATCTGCCTCATACACCACTGGGCTAACACAGCCTCCACCCTGTGTTATTTTTACATCCCATTTTACAGCTTCCTAACTTAGAGCTGCTTCTTCCACATGTGTCCTCCCTCTATAGTTCCTGACTGCACATTGTTACCCATTTTATTTTAGGGTCATATGTAAGAGAGCAATGGAAGTATGCTCAGAATGAGTCTAATTTGGACTTCAACTTGGTTTTTGCAATGTTCTTAAAATAATATACACTCTTAATTTTTCTCAACAGAGAAGAGACCTTTCTGTGCAAGTTGGATATGTTGATTAGGAAGCAGGAAAGGGAAAGACAGAGATGCCAAGAAAAACATGCTATTTTAACATCAAGCAACACAAAGGAGGCATAGGGTTATTTCTAGCCTAAAGTTGGAAGCTACATTTGGAGCAAAACTCTAAGATACCAGATGCTTAACTCAATCTTCTCTTTTCAGTTGAGGTGAAATACACATAACATAAAACTAACCATTTTAAAGTGAACAATCCAGTGACGTTTAGTACATTCACAATGTTATACAACTATTCTATCAAATTCCAAAACATTTTCATAACCCAAAAGTTAACCTGTACCCATTAAGCAGTCTCTCCCCATTTCCCTCTGCCTCAGGTCCTGGTAAACATCAAGCTACATTCTATCTCTATAGATTTATTAATTCTGGATATTATGTGTAAACAGAATAATATAACGTAACCTTTTGTGTCTGGTTTCTTGCACTTAGCATAATATTTTGGAGGTTCATCCATGTCATATGAGTTGGATGAGCATCACTACATCATTCTGTTTGGGAGCTGCATAAGATTTCATTTTATGTATATACCAAAATTGTTTTATTCGTTAATCCATTAAAAACCAATATTGTCTTAAAAAACACCTAGAGATGAAAATGTATCCATTTATAGACTTAATAACAAGGGTTACTAATACTACAGTTTCTTAAATACAGCCAATCAATGAAGGTGATTTTTCTTCTACCCACACAAAGGTTCTCAATCACTCCACATTTTGGGGGACTTTCACAGAGGCATCAAATATGATCTCTTCTACCTTCTTGTCGGTAGCTAATACTCAGTTACCATTTTTTTTCTGCTAATTTCCACTGAGTGTGAATTATGTCTCAGAGAAATTTTTACATATCTAGAAGGTTTTTATTTCCTCCTGTTTTCTTATTTCTGTTATTTTTGGTATTGAAGAGAAGGCTGGCATTGAGATGCCAAAGAATAAAAATATCAGCAATAACTGAAATATTTTTGGATTCCCTTTTATTTTTTTAAAGATTTTATTTATTTATTTGAGAAAGAGAGAGAGAGAGAAGCATGGGGAAGGGCAGAGGGAGAGGGAGAAGCAGGCTCCCATTGAGTGCAGAGCCCAGCCCAGGGTTCAATCCCAGGACCCCGAGATCATGACCTGAGTCGAAGTCAAACGTTTAAATGGCTGAGCCACCCAGGTGCCCCTAGGATTCCCTTTAAACCTCTTAAAAATTTAGTTTCTCTTTCCTCTTGTGGTTTTAAAGTTACAGTCTTGGAACATGATAAGGAGAGGAATATTTAAATTTTTTAAGTCATATATATCTGTGATTTGTTTTACGCTTAATTCAATGTTGGAAATGATCCAGGAATTATTATCAAAAAAACAACTTGTCTTTCTACTGCAGAATCAAGTTGAATTAGGAATAAATCATACCGTAGTGTACTGGAGAGACCCCAGACCCAAGGAACCACAGCCTTGGCTTCATGTTCTAGCTCTATTACTTCCCCTGCTTTTCCTCCAGGGGAAATACTTTCCTTCTCATTAAAATAAACCAAGTTTAAGAGCTTTCCCAAAAGGATGCTAATCCATTTTAAATGTTAGAAAAAAAAGTTTTCACATTTAAATAATATGAGAGAATATTGGTTTCAATAATGAGAAAACTTTTTATAACATTTTTTGCAACTTAATGAATGAGCACCGCTGATTTTGAAAGAGGGTTAGGCTCTGTGACCTTTCTCAAACATATTTGATAATGAAAACATATTTTTTAAAGAAAAATCTAATAGGACTGCTATTTGGCAGAAATAAAATTAAGATAGTTTCTAAAATACTCTAAAAGTCTAAGAACTAATGAATATCAAAATATATCTTGTCATAAATGAGAGTAAATGAGAGGGAATGATTATTGTTTAAAAAGGATAAAAAGTATGACTATTCCTATTTTAAATTCTGAATTTGGATTTTGGATTTTGTTTCCTTCCTATTAGTGAAGTGAAAGTTTAAGATCTTGTCAACAAAGAACAATATGGCACTCTTGGCTGCTACATAAGAGCAGAAAGAGTTCCGGGGGTAGTAAAATAAAAAGAGCTAAGCTAAGAAGACTAAAGTACTGAATCTTTTTAGCAGCAAACATCATGACATTCAAAACTAAACAGACTCTCTCCCTCCCCCTCATTTTGCCTAGAATTAATCACATACATGTCTATTTACACATACACATGCATGACACACACAAACTCTGATCTGCTGATGTTACTGAATGGTGATGATACTGAAATCATTAAAATATTCTATTTAGTGTTTCACTGCCCCTGAATTGAATCTGTAAATTCCCCATCATCTTCCCCATTGATTAATGAAG
This sequence comes from Callorhinus ursinus, assembly GCF_003265705.2. NCBI lineage: Eukaryota > Metazoa > Chordata > Mammalia > Carnivora > Otariidae > Callorhinus > Callorhinus ursinus. Next base: position 86,933,480 of record NW_027397064.1, read on the forward strand.
ATCATTATCTCCCAATTTATGGTTTTCATAAATCAATATTTATTCAGTGCCAAGAGGCATGGCATGAGATGCTGGTGCTTTAGAAACACTGGCTTAACAAAGACAGCAATTCCTGCCCTCTGTAAATCTGCAATTTAGAAGAACACATAAGAGACAGTGAGGATTTGATTTTAAAAAATTCAGTGAAGTTTAGCAATAAGAACAAAGGGTTGGTGTTTGTAAAAGACACACTTATATATCTTATTGTTAAATATACCACCAATTACTCTCAGAGTTTCTAGGTAGCAGACTGCTAAATAAAATAAGACCCACACTCTTAATTTCTAATGAGAGTTAATAAATGAAACCAACTAGATAGAATACAGAAAGTGTTCATTATGGAACAAGAGAAGGTATTCTCTGTTGCATTAATAGATGAAAACAGCATAGACATTTTTACTATAACAACTAGTATTAGAGTTTCAGGAAAACCATAGTCAAGAATTCAGGTAAATAATTTAACAAACACAAATAAATTAATGAAGAAGGTCCACGTAGTAATCAAGCATAAATTCAAACAAAAGGACCACTGAGAAAGCAAGTTTCTTACATGCCCCTTCATCAGTAAGAGATCCATTTTATTCAAAGCTTTTTATGTATCTTCTGGCTGGGGAAAACTGATACTCATGTATGGCCAGAGAGTATCTGGGAGCTGAGCCAATAGTAATCTGGGGGTGGGGGCGGGAGATGGGGAAAAGGCTCCATCTGACGGAGATTTCTTCACCACTGTGCTTACTAGCAGTCGAAAGAGTAGATTCTTTTGGGATGAAAGAGGTCAAAGAAAGGCAAAGAAGGTATTATTTTTGTTACCTTGTATTTTTAAAAGTTTTAAATACAAATTTAAATAATTTCAAACAGAATATGTTTTGCTTCTAGCAGGGTATTTGGGAATCACTGATGAGTGTCCCGGATAATATTCTTTTCCTGCTAGAGTAAAATTGAGCAATAGGGATAATCCACAATAGTAACAGGATGTTCCAGTCCCACTTGTCAAATCTGACTTTGCTTCCTGATTAGTGTAGCCTTTCAGACACCATGATACCTTGGTTTAGAACAAAACATTTGCTGTTCCCCAAAGTCATGGAATCCCTAGCCCTTATATCTCCTTTTTCGCCCTAACCACTTCTAAGCAATCCCTGTGCAGGGCAGGACTTTTCCTAGCCCTCTGACAACATGGCAAATGCTTTTTCTTTTTTTTGAAGATTTTATTTATTTATTTGAGAGAGAGAGAATGAGAGACAGAGAGCACGAGAGGGAAGGGGGTCAGAGGGAGAAGGAGACTCCCTACTGAGCAGGGAGCCCGATGCGGGACTCGACCCCGGGACTCCAGGATCATGACCTGAGCAGAAGGCAGTTGCTTAACCAACTGAGCCACCCAGGCGCCCAACATGGCAAATGCTTTTGCAAGGTGTTTCAGGCTCATATTATTTTCCAACATTTTATAGAAATCTGTAATCCTTGGGCAGCAAAAGTTACCAGCAATGATTATTCTGTAACTAGTATTTTTTGAGCACCTACTGTGCGTTGAATATTGTTCTAGGAACTGAAGATTCCTTATTTTACAATAAGCAAAATAGACAAGAATTTATATTCTCATGAGGCTTAAATATAGTAGGAAAGGGCAAATGATAATCAAATGAATACAGGCATGCCTCAGTTTTATTGCACTTTGCTTTATCACACTTGGCAAATATTGCATTTCTTACAAATTGAAGATTTAAGACTTCAGTGGAGGAAGTAACTGCAGGTGTGGTGGAAACAGCAAGAGAACTGGAACTGGAAGTGAGTCAGAAGATGTAACCGAATTGCTGCAATCTCATGATAAAACTTGAAAGGATGAGGAGTTACTTCTTGTGGATCAGCAATGAAAGTGGTTTATTGAAAAGAAATCTACTCCTAGTGCAGATGCTGTAAAGACTGTTGATATGACAACAAAGCACTTAGAATATTACAAAAACTTAGCTGACAAAGTAGTGTCAGGGTTTGAGAGGCTCGACTCCAATTTTGAAAGAAGTTCTACTGTGGGTGAAACGCTATCAAACAGCATCAGTGCTACAGAGAAATCGTTTATGAAAGGAAAAGTCATTTGATGTTGCAAACTTTGCTGTCTAATGTTAAGAAGTTGCCACAGCCACCCCAACCTTCAGCAACCACCAAACACCCTGATCAGTCAGCAGCCATCAACACCTAGGCAAGACCATCCACCAGCAAAAAGATTATGACTTGCTGAAAGCTCAGATGATGGTTGGCATTTTTTAGTAATAAAGTACTTTTTTATTAAGACATACACTTGTTTTTTAAGAAATAATGCTATTTCACACTTAAGAGATTACAGTATAGTGTAAATATAACTTTCATAAGCACTGGGAAAACAAACAAACAAAAAAAACTCATTTGACTCACTTTACCACAGTATTTGCTTTACTGCAGTGCTCTGGAACCAAACCCACAATATCTCAAGGTATGCCTGTACTTACATGTGTCATGGTAATCAGTTTTGTGGAAAAGAGGGCTAAAGCTGGAGAGAAAAGTATGGTGAGCCTGTGGAAGATGCTATTTTAAAAAGAGTGATTGAGAAAGTTTGCTAAAGTGAGGGTCCTTAGAAAACAGGTGGTGGTTTTGATAGAGTGAGCCAAGCTGATTTCTGGGGGAGGAGCTTAAAAGATATGGGACAAAGGACATAAATAAGTTAGTTCTATTGATCTCCTGCCAGATAATGGTGAGGGTAGGAGGGATGTAATTCTTGCTGGGAATACTCAGAACTGCTTCTCAAGAAATTCTAAACTGCAAGAACTGAACAGCTCGGTTGCCATGGCTCTACCATAGTTCTTTGCTTTTTAAACTCACAGGGGCTCCCTAACCCACATTTGCTTCACTGCTCCCATCCATATGTGCCTTTCTTACCTTCCTTTCATTTTCTAGCCTTGACCTATTTGTTCATCACCCTTATGATTCTCTTTAGCAACTTCCATTCTCCAAGCACTTCTCCTGCAGCACCACACTGAACCTTGTGATCAGTACTGCAATCTGCCTCAACTACTGAAATGGCCTTCTGGACCGACAGCCTCAGCTTCCCCAAATCCTCCATAGGGCTTTCAGTGCAAAATCTCAGAAGCAAGCTGGACAGTGTCACCCCTCTTCTTGAAATCCTCTAAGGATCCACAATTACTCAGGAGAGAGCAAAGACTCTTCAATGTGATATTCAAAGTCCCCCATGATCTCACTTCACCTATATGTCAGCATGGTCTCTGAGTCGCTCTGCCTCGGACTTTATGCTATAGTTCCAGCAATCATCTTAAAGTCCCATATTCTTCGTGTTGCTCCCATTGCCTCCAGTCCTGCCTTGCTTTCCCTTTCCTCCTCTACCCCATTCTGGAATTCTTCTTGACACTCTTCTCTCAGCCTTCACTGAGAACCCCTATACCATTCTCTTAGGATTCTTTGTGCTGACAATTATCATTAAACTTACTTATTTATATTAGCCTTATTGTAGGTATATGTTTGCTCCTACCCCACAACTAAAGAAACAAACCTAAACAAATGAGCAAACAACAAGAATAAGACAATGAGGTTTTTACCCTCAGTCTTTTAGCACTATTTTTGAACATTTTAAGTCAAATAAATAAGTGCATGCATGAATGAATGATCACTTTGCTAAAGGGAAAGTATACAACATTACAGATAATAAAAGAGATGAAATGGAATGATAAATATTTGAGTTAGAAGCTGATATCATGGAGGAAGTTGATGTAATATCCTAAAGTGAACTGGATGAGGCTGACAAGATAGTGATCATCATGGTTTTTAATAAGCAGAGCTTCTTAAAAGATGATAAAGAATGGCCTAAAAATGACAGCATTCATTTGTCGAGTGATTCTTTTTACTTCAAATATATTCATGGAGTTCTTGATATGAGTCAAACAGCTTTTCAGGCATTAGGAATAAAATGGTGAGCAAGAAAATGAGCTATTCTTGCTTTCATGGAGTTTAATATCACAGGAGTGTAATAGATATAAAACAGACATATTCATTTTGACCCTGAATAAAAACAATATGGTCCCTTGAAAATAAATAACCTAAGAATCTGACCTAGTTGAAAGGATCAGCGAAGACTCAGCTGAGAAGTGAAAATTGGGCCATGAGCTAAAAATGCTAGGAGATAACTGAAGGGAGGCTGGAATTAGAGAAGAAAACGAAGTGGGAAAGGAGAAGTACAAACATAAGGTTGTTAGAAAACAACAGAAGAAAATAAAGGTAAGTAGAATATTATTAGTATGTCATAAGAGGGCAGAACGAGATATTGACTCAAGAATAATGACAGTAACAGCTAACTTTATTGGCTTATCATGTGTCAGATATTGTGCTAGATGTTTTTACATTGTATTTTCACTTAATAATGGCAAAAAAACTATGGGGCAGTATAACAACTTTTCTCATTTTTCATAAGGTGGAACTATGTGGAGTATTAAATTGTCTATAGTCTCAGCTAGTGAATAACAAAATCCCAGTGAGAAACTCTGGACCATGTATTTAAAATCAATTGCAGAGTGGACAGGAAGGGCTAGAATGTCAGACAGTCATGTGCTCCTTCACTCCTGGGGCTCCAGAAACTGAGTTGTTGCTTGAATAAAATTTTATATATTTATATATGATTATATTTATACTTGAGAGAAGTTTTCCACTTAATACTTGAGTCCCATCTCCTATAAAGAGCAAAATGGGAAGGATAAAATGCGGGAACTTCTGGCGTATCAGTTCATAGTACAGTCTCCACTTTCTTGCTAAAGAGGGATTGCTGGTGGGCAGGAACAAGACCTATAGCATTGAATCCATTTTATAAAGTTCCTTTGAAAACTCTGGTTTTCGTGGATTTCAATGATATGAAGAGAGACACTGCCAGCATCTTGTTCTCTAGTTTTTCCCCCACAGCACATCCTCCATAACTGCTTTCCTGAAACAGCTGATTCCTGTCATCCAACACAATAACTGAGGCAGGAGAGTGAGAGGTGAAGAGGGAACAGAGGAGTAGGTGCTGGTGGTGGCTTCAGATTTCTCCCCTTCCAATGGCCAGCTGTGAACATTGCAGCCGCATAACAATATCCAGTTTTCATGAACTTCCTTTGGAGAAAATAGGTCTTGAGATGGCCTCAATTTGTCTTGGAAAGGTAAGATATTTTTAAATACGTTTAAGGTCTCAACACACCACAGAAATGGAATACACTATATTCTCCAGATAAGTAACCAGATTCATTACAGAAATGGTGGCTGGTGTTCATAACAGAATAGGGAGAAAGGAAGGCTTATGGGAGGCGTCTAAAATCTCCAGAAGTGATACACCCAACCTAAAGTGACAATGGCTACAACTAGCCCATGTGGCAGCTCTTACAAACGTCTACCACATAGGACATCCTGACACCCAGCAATGACGTGCTTACCAGGCAGAAGTACATGAGGACGTTGAGGCATGCCATCAGCAAGCTGGCAAGCATTTCTCTTGCCGATCTCACCTTTCCTAACCATGCATTTTCTTTACTGAAGCAGTAGTTACATTAAACACTTATGTTTTCACACTAGCATTTCACTTTTAAGTATAAAAGGAAATGATCAGTGTTACATAACCTCCGTCATTTGGCAATGAGGAATAAGAAAACACTGATGGCTTTTAAAGCTTAAAGAAAATAATTTAGGCGATTAAAATCACTTCAAATACCATCTTGGTTAAAATATTTAAGTGCATCGTTTTTCACTTGGATAAATAAAGTCAGGTAAAATACAAATCATAGTGAAATAAATAATTACAATGTATTGTCTTTGATTCAGGGATGAGGGAGGGGAGCGTACATTCTCTTTTCTGTCACCAGAGGGAAAGAAAAAATTGGTGCTGTTATGGTTATATAGTATTTCAAATGCTGCATTTTCCAAGGATTACTCCAAATATAGTATATGAGAGCACATTTCTCCTTCAGATTCATTGTAAGTCAGTTTCACTGCACGGAAAGCAGATGCTATTGGAGACAGAAAAACTGCTTTACTGACACATTACTAAGCATTCTACAAAACAAAAGCAAAAAACCTAATTATAATGCATACCTCTGAAGACCAATGTTAAAACATTTGCAGCAGAACAATGCATTTTTTATGACTTCTGGATTTCTTTTACTTATGGGTCCAATGTCTTAATTAAAAGTTAAGCCAGTTTTGTATGTATATGTTACAGTTACTAACTTAAAGCAAGTGACATATTTTAGCACTTACCCACTTACACAAATGGACAGAAATTTACCTAAACTTTCTCCACTGAGCCTGCTGATAAAATATAAATTGTTACTATGGGTTTAGGGTTGAATACCATCACTTAGCATTTATTTCCAGTTCACTGAAGATATACAGAAAACACATATACACACACACACACACACAAACACACACACAAACAACTTCAGGTTTCAGTGAGGAGGACTTAGTTGGAAATGGTTAATATCCCTGGAATAAGGGGAGCAAATGAAACACTTCTGTTTTCAAAAGATGCACTTCCTGTGAAAGGAGGTGTCTCTTCTGCTATTTTGCTCTGGTTCATCTTTCAAGAAGGGGGGAAGCTGTTTTTTTCTCCCCACACTTCAATAATTTTAATGCTGATTTTATTCCTGATACTTGATGGTCAGGGTGTTCCAAGATTTTGAAGTCCTCAAAACTCATTTCAGAAAGCCCCTTTGGGAGATATCCCAGCAGGGACTCTGGCCTGAGCATCAAAATATCGGTCATAAAATTCATATTTTATTGCTCTTATTACTATAATGGGAAGCACTCTGACGCTTATCCTGTACCCTATTGGGTAGAGAGTGTTTGAGATTGACAGAATCATGCCGGCAGCTTTTAAGGACATGCTCAAAGTAAGTGTTGGCTTCTGCACCACGTCTCTTCTGGCCCTACTTCTGCCCATTCGGGGTTCACTATCAAAGAATCTAGATTCATTTAGAAAAGATTGAGAGAGAATACCAACAAAAAGAAAGAAACAAATAAATAGTATCTAGGAGTGTTTTTATTTTGTTTTCTTTGAGTAGGATTTGTTGTTCCTTTGTGTTTGTGGAATCCAACAAATAGAACCCTGGGTTATTGGTCCATAAGCAGAGGAATGTATTAGGCTCACACATGCCATGCTCCTCTTTATCTTTTTCTGAGCTTCCCCGCTCCAGTGTCTGTTTTGAGGGATGGATGTTGACTTGGCTATTTTTCTTTGTTCCACTAACCCAGGTGTTCGATTTTTGTGCCAGACCCGATTCTCAACCATTGTGTGTTATGCATTTAATACCTGGTATTTAGTCTCCTTTGACAGTGAGGAGTAAATGGACAATGAAGAGTGAATGCGCAGTGCATAAAACAGTTCACACAGGGAGTCCCAGACAAAATTAGATTTTACAGTTAGGACTACCAGTCATCTTTTTATTGTAGATTCCCTTCTCCTTTTGTGCTCCTTTTCTTAAACGACCTCCCCCTTAAAGTCTTTAAACTTCTCTTCTGTATACTCAACCTAATTATAAAGATTTTCTAATTATGTATCAGCAGATGAGAATAAATGGTGTGTACCATCTTTGGGGGTGTTTGCATTGAGAAGTATTCCATATCAGGACCCCTTAAATCATAACATTATAGATTTATCCACTCCATCTACTCTAAAGGCTGATTTTGCTTCACACATAAAAGGATTTGACTACTTGGCCTGTAAATTCAGTTCTGGTATATAGACAACCTTATAAAGTGTTCTGGGTGGAATTTATAAGTTGTTTTACTCTGTTGAGCAGTCATAATTTCAAAAGACACAAGATCACAAGTCTCAAGGTTGAATAATCACTGGTGGTGTCCTGACGAGCCAAAATGTCACAATAAGGTTAAATAGCATATGCTTTTGACCCAGCTCTCAAGTGTTATTAATAGGCTGACTTAAAAAATGAAAGCAGTAGGGGTGTCATCGACATTTAGAGGCCCATATGCTTAATGCAGTAAAACACCTGCCAGGGCTAGTTTCTGGTTCCAAATGAAGTAGATCAGCCTGGTTTCCCCCCCCCACAGTTAAAAATACATCAACACCTACTCAGAATGTTACAATGTGCCATAACCCTCAGGCTATCACCTCTTCCACTCTGAACTGCTTGTGATTCAAGGTATAGAAACTGTTTCAATTCTTCTTGCCTTAGGAATAAACTTTTCACTCCCCCTGCTTGTGTTCCCTCTCTCGCTGTGTCTCTCTGTCAAAATAAATAAATAAAATCTTAAAAAAAACAAAACTTTTTAATATATATTCCTTTACTCTGTGTGTGTGTGTGTGTGTGTGTGTGTGTGTGTGTGTGTGTTAACTGGGCTCATCTTCCTCATCTTTTATTATCTTAAAAGTTTATTAAGTTGAAGTGGAAAGTCTGTGCACTTACAACATGGACACCAAGAAGAATTTGGACACCTATCTCAAGATGCTAACTGTATTGATGATTGGATATATCAGAAAGTAACTCACACTTATAATAAACTATTATTTGTCGATCTATAGTAGTTTTTTCCAGAGGCCGATAATCTGGTTTTAAAATCATTTATTTTGGGGCGCCTGGGTGGCTCAGTTGGGTAAGCGACTGCCTTCGGCTCAGGTCATGATCCGCGAGTCCCGGAATCAAGCCCCGCATCGGGCTCCCTGCTCAGCGGGGAGTCTGCTTCTCCCTCTGACCCTCTTCCCTCTCGTGCTCTCTGTCTCTCATTCTCTCTTTCTCAAATAAATAAATAAAATCTTAAAAAAATCATTTATTTTGTATGGCTCTATTTAAAAGAGAAATATTGAAGTTGTTGGTCATTCTGTGGGTGTGATTCATTGAGTGTCATTAGGCTAGAGCTGAGCAGATAGGAGTTTTTATTAACATTTGGCCAAGCTGAACAATCTCAAATCACCTAGTTGGCTTTTCGATTAGAATAGGTTCTCCATACTTTTGTAACTATGACATTAGTAATTATCCCATTTTAGCAAGAATCTATTATTCCTTGTGTCTACTAGTCTAGGGAGTACTGGACTGTAGGGTAAGGAAGAAAAGCAGAACAGAGTGTTGGTGGTAATTCATGCTTTATCCCAAACCCTTGCTAGAGACTATTTGCTTTAGCAGCTTTTATTATTCTGCTTCATTTCCTTTGGCAATCTTTTAGTTTGAATTTTCTATTCATTTTCTTCATTTTCTTGGGTAGTGTAAAAACATCCTCAGGACAATTCCAAAATAGCAGTTCCCCAAATTTTTATCAATGATATATATATTCTATTACTATACATTCTTCCAGAGTGACTATTTGATAAGGGAAGTTTCATTTGACTATTAATATATTTTCCTTTTTTTAAGTCTTATTATTTTTCCCATCTTATACTTGTTACTTTAAACACCAAATCTTTCACATGATTTAACAAAGGACCATCCAGTACTGACAACTGTCATTGAACTTTCATATGCACTCGACATTCTTCTAGCTGTTGACTACCAAGTTGAGAGAATATGATTTTGTTACTATCTACCACATCTTCCCTCTTTCCTCTCCCAAGAAATAATCAATCCCACTTACAGTCATCATCCCTCCTGTTGCCTTACCCAACTAATGCTTATAAGAGTCTTGAAACAGCAATGAAAGTTCACTCCAAATTCCTATAGCATTTCTAATGTTAGAGATGAACTGAATTTACTTTTCTGTGCATTGTGGAAAAAAAATAAAGGTAGTAATAGGATGTCTCAGCAAAGATTGTTGGAAGATAATTTCATGAGTAAATGTCAGATCAATAGCATTATATTGTGCTGACATTTCTTCCTTTGTGGTGCCTCCAGCTCAGTTGGAATCTAAACTAGAATCACCTAATAAGCATAACCAAAGAAGTATTGCCATTGATTGTTGGTCTAATTGAGTTCTTTTTCAGGTGTTCACACCACCTGAAAGGAAAAAAAAAAAAAGTATTTCCTTTACTTCTGTGATCTTAATGACACCTTCTTAATTCTACATTCACTGTGCCTTCTATCCTTTTTTCTTCTCTTGTTTCACACTGCATCCATCAGATTGCTTTATTATATCACTTTTACAGTCACACAAAGACACTTACAGCTCAAAAAAATGGTAGTGTCCTTGATGATTATTTTTATATCACTGTTCAATAGCCTTAGTTAAAACTCTAATTTTATGCATGCATATTGGATAAAAAGAGCTCAAGGTCTTCTCAGGCAATGAACATGACAAGTCCTGTCTTTCACAGGCCATGAAAGTAGCTTCATTCTCCCAAGAATCACATCTGAGGTATTATGATTGCTTCCTACTGCTAGTCATTTGAGGTCTCACTGGCACTGGATTAAAAAGTGAAAAAATTTTTCCTGATTTTAAATTTCCTTGAGACATACTACACTCACTAAATATAACAAGTACCAATACAAGTAATAAAATAAATTAAAGATAGAAGGAAGAATGTGATAATTATTTTTCTGAAATAGTAATTTTGACCACTTACATAACTTATCCTTAATATAGACTTCTTTTCAAATGATATGGAGATATCAAAATTGTATTACTATAAAGAAATAATGATAAAAGTGTATTAAATGTTTTCACATTTTATTGAATCTTGTTGGACTTTCTTTTACATGTCCATTTTACATATTGAATCAAGAACCACAGTGATATTTTACATTTGACTCCTTTTTCTTTCACAAACTACATCTAATCCATACCAGATTCTTTCTGTTTTCTATTTGAAATATATTCAGAATTTCTGCACTTTCACTACCTCGACTGCCACCTGATTTCAGCTACTTCAATCTCTGACATAAATTATTGAAATACCTTCTTAACTGGACTGTCTGTAGACCTTGCTGCCTTGAAGTTATTTTCTCAGGACAGTAGCCAGAGAGATGTTTTCAAACCATATCAGATTGTGTCATTTTTCTGCTCAGTAATTTTCCAACCCATATGAGTCAAAGTCTAAGAGTGTCATCCAATACCTTACCCTGTATGGTAACTCTCCATACCAACTCTCGCCCCTACCTCTCTGACTTTATCTCCCACTAACATTCCCTACCCTTCTCCCGTTCAAGCTACATTAGCTTCCTGGTGGTCCACATGCCAGGCAGCACATGTCTCTTTCCAGTCCCAACTGAAATGTCACTGAGTAAGAACTTCGCTACCACCCTATTTACAAATGCAACCTTTCCACTTTCCCCCTGCACACCCTATATCCATTCAGACATCATCTTTCTCCATAGCTTTTGTCAACCAACTGATGTATTATGAATTTATCAATTTATTGTCTTCTCTTTTTCCTCTTAAATGTAAATTCTGTAGAATAAACTACAAAATTTATTTATTGTTAATATTCCCAGTCACTAGAATATTCCTGGTTATAGCATGAGCTTAATAAATACTTGTTTGAATGAAAAGAATGAAAGAAATGTGCTTGGCATAATATGTTGGACATGGTAATTACATCATAAATGGTAGTCATTGTTAAAAAGATTCTTTTTCCAGGAAAGCTAGATCATACATAATATTTAGTGCTCTAACTATGGAGTCAAAACTACATTTGAATTCCACTAATAATGAAAAATTGGAAAAGTTATTTAATTTCAATGAACATTTGTTTCCTTATCTATAAAATAGAGTTGCTAACACCATATAGATTCTACTTTTCACAAGTACTGGATGAAATGACAAGTTTGAAATGTCTATTATAGTGTTAGGTCTAAATCAATACAGGTTTGTTTTTTCTCGGCTTCCTACCCATCTCTTCTTAGTGCTCTTTGATAATTACTTTTTGAATGCCTACCTTGTGCCAATCACTAAGATTGCCATTGGATGTCAAAATATGAGATACAGTGCTTGCTCTTGAAATGCTTACAATCCACTGAGGAGACAAACACATGAACTAATTTTTTTTTCTTTAAAATAATAGAGAAAGTAAAATAACAGAAGTTGTCTAGATTAGATAGTACCTAAACTAAATTTTGAAGGATGACTGACATTTACCTGAGCATCCAAGCTCAGAAATGAGGGAAGCTTTTCCTGGGGAAGAGAATGGCATAAGCAAATATGCAGAAGCACATGTGAAGAAACACAGCATGTAAGGGAATAGCTGTGTAAGGCGAGCCAGCAAGGTGAAAACCAGGAGTGGCAAGAGACAAGGCCAGGGAATCTGGAAGACATCAGGCTCTTGAATATATTATTATATATGATTATATATAAATTATACATATAATTACAAACATAATTAATATATTAAATTATAATTTATATATAATTAATATATAACATATTTTTACATAAGAAATACAGGATGCTAATTAGAAGGTCATGGTTTTATTTGTAAAATTAAAAATGATTATGGGAGTCTAACTGGTAGAGTACTATTTTCTGTTAAGATATTAGTGGTAGTAGTGATGGAGAGGAGGTGGATTCAGAAGTATTTGTGAAATAAACCCAGCAGAGCCTGAGTTTGGCTTCTAGCCTCACACGATTGGTCACAAAGTCCTACAAATTCCCATGCATACTATGTTTTTTCAGAACTTGTGAGTGACTGGCCAGGTTGGGAGCAGTGGTAGTTGAAGGAGCCTGAGACTTCTTATGTAGAGTTAGGACTCTAGAGGTTTCCAGTTTAGGCAATTCTGGATGTCATTTAATGAAATCTGGGATCTAGGAGTAGATATTTTATATATCCCAGTTCTACCCACCTACTCTTTCACCAAATATTTATTTGGTACCTAATATGTATGTACCTGTATCATGCTAGGTACATAGATATAATTTCTGTCTTCATAAAGCTTAAATTCTAATGAAAGAAAAAATATGGTTGATATAAACATCTAATTAATGAAATAAATACCTAATTAAATAAACAATATTCAATTACAAAGATGTTATAAAAAAGTGTAATAAGGTAACTGTTACTTAAAAATGACAGAAAATGGACTAACATAGGCACTGATCTAGTCTAGAGATCAGTGAGACTGTGACATTTAAAAAAATCTCTGAGAGATAAGCAGCAGATAACAAGGGTGTATATAATATGAAGCTAATAAGACAAACAAGAGTCAAGTATGTGGGGCTTCTTTTGGGCCAAATAAAGGCTTTGTTTTTTTTAATAAAAGCAATAGAAATATATTAAAGCATTTAAAGTAGGAAATATCCAATCCGGTTTGTATATTTAAAATGTCCCTGTTAACAGCAATTTACGTGAAATGGATTAGAGCAGGGATAAAGGGTGAGTCTAGGTAGAAGGCTTTTGTAATTGTTCAGGCAGGATAGAGTGAAGGGGTTGGACCAGCGTGGTAGTGATACATATAGAAAGAAACATACAACCCTGGGAAATATTTAGAGGTGAGTTTTTTTTTTTTGGTAACAGATCTTCACATCTTCTCAAAGGAGAGATCTCAAACTTGTCCCTTCTTATGGTATGTGTTTGGTAGGGCAGAAAGGGAGAGTGTTGCAGGGAAGAGAACGGAGAAAAGCAGAACCACTGCCTGTATCCTATTGGTCTTCAGCTCAGTGGTCACAGGCTGCCTCCATATGCTCACCCTCAAATACCCGACTCTACCAGTTAAGCTTGCTGTCATGATCTCTGATATCCTTAGAGCTTCTTTTCACTCCCTATTGTCACCCGCTTAAGACCGTTTCAGTTTCAAATTCCTTACAGCTCTCTTTTGTGATGGTTATTCTCTAGTGACAAATCCTCCTAAAACTTAGCTTAAAATAACATATATACATTACCTTAGTTTCTGTGGGTCAGGAATCTGGGCACAGTTTAACTAGGTTCTCTGATTTGGGGTGTCCCATCAGGCTGCCATTAAGGTGCTAGGTGGGTCTCCAGTATCATCCAAAAGCTCAGTTGGGAGAAAGAGAAGGATCCACTCCTAAACTTACTAGCATGGTTGTTGGCAGATTTCAGTTCTTTGCTGGCTGTTGGCTGGAAGAAGTTGTTAGTTCCTTGTCATTTGGGTCTCTTCACAGGAGAGTTCGAAACATAACTAGCATCATCAGAATAAGAATATGAAAACAGCCAGAATGAGAAAATACAAAACATAGAGAAGTTAGTCTTACAGCTTAATCTCGGCACTGACATCCTTCTCTTTTGCCATATTACGTTCAATAGAAACAAGTAACTAGATCCTCTGTGCGTGCTCAATTTGAGATTACACAAGGGCATGAATTCCCATAGGCTGGTATCATTGGGTGTCATTTCAAAGACTGTCACAAATGGAGCATATCCACAGGGTCTCTGGAACTTTGTGAAACAATTCTTTCTGTTTAACAAAGCTTCCTTCTTCCCAGGGAACAAAGGTATTTTCAGAGAGTAGGTAACTTCCGATGTAGCTTTCCTGCCCCTTCATATATCCAGGCTCTTTCTGAGTACATGCGGCCCACTAAGCAGTGTGCCTTCTTATTGATGGTGATTTTTCTTCTATGTTCTTCTTGTTCATCCTTAAAGTCTTATCGTTGTTGTCCACTCCCAAGTCCCTCACAGTTAATCAGATAAATATGGGTCTAGAGCACAGTGGTGTACATGGTTCAAGTTTTATTCTATTAGATTCTTAGATGTTAGGCAAATCAGAGGAACTGGCCAGAAAATACTTTAATCTCCATATATCCTATCCATCCTAGAAACTTAAGCTGGACTTCCAAGAGACTGTCATCCACCTTTAGAAGTCAATATATTCAAATATCAGTCCCAGTGCAAATCAAGGCCATGCAATAATTACTATTCATCAAACATATTATCATGGAACAAACAGGTTATGTTTTTATATACTGGTTCATGAGCTCAGAAACGTACAATGAACTGGTTCTTTTCCTTATGTTGATTCAGAACAAAAGCTTTATAAAAATGTCAATCTTCTTATAATTCTCTGATCTAAATCTTCAATTCTTCAATATTATTATAGCTTTTAAGATGAAGTTTTAGCCATCTGAGGCACATGGGCTTTCATTATCTGGCCCTGCCCACCTCCATTCTCAGATCTACTTTCTTTTCTCCTAGAGCATTTTTCCCTCCAGCCCTTTTGAGCAACACAGTGCTGCCTCAAGCTTCTGTGCCTCTGAACATGCAGTTCCCCTGCTCCCTTGCTGCGTTCATCCCTAGTCTTCCATCCTTCCAAGCTCAGTCCGTCCAAGTGCACCATGTTTTAGAGAGCCTTCCTTGATTCTCCACTGTGAAGAATTCGATCTCCTTTAGAGAGATAACTGCACTTAGCTCAAACTGTGCAGTTAACTGGCAGGCTCCAGGAGTTAACCCCTTCAGGATTCATCTTGGCTTTTGAGCAAGCATCATGCTTTAGACTTGGCTCTTACCAGAGGTCACAATCAGTTCATTGCCATGTGGGTCTCTCCATGAAGTAGCTCAAAACAAGGCAACAGAGTTCATCTGAGCAAGCAAGCAAGAAGAGCCAGAGGGAGTGCAAATGAGATGAAAGCCACAGCTCTTTGTGACCTAATTTCAGAAATGAAACCCCTTCATGCTACATTCCCTTCATTAGAAAAGAGCCACTCAAGGGAGGGGCTTACACAGTGATGTAAATATCAGGAAACCCAATTCATTGGGAGCCTACTGTATGTGGTAAGCTGTTTGTCAACACTCTGTGGATTCTCTCTTCATTTTTTCCATAAGAACATTTTCAGCTCAGATCACAAGCATTTATTGAACACTTTATTTATGCAAGCATACTTCAAAACTATAACATGTGTCTTCATTACTTTATTTAGCACTCATATTATTCTGTAAAACTTTAATTCCTTCTCATTTAATGTGTATTTATTAAGCATGTATTATGCACCTGAAATTGTATTAGATATTGGAATTTCCAACATGAATAAGGACTCAGAAACAAATTTTTAACCTCCACCAATTTTATGTATAATTTTAATTAGCTTCATTTTACAATAGAAGTGACCTTTCAAAACTTAATCCTGTAACCATATATTTATAGAAAAATAATTAGTCTTTGGTATAATGCATACTTCAAGAATTATACTCTCAGGTTAGTTATGTGTTTGGGTTTTTAGAACATGGCAGGATAAATACCCTTATTTGAAAATACATTATTGCTCCTAATTTTGTTGTTCCTATTAATGTTTTGTTTATGCCATTAAACCGGCTGCAGTGATTTAGATTCCTGTTTATAATAATGTGTGAACCCAGACATTTATAGTTAGTACATGAAAATGAACCAGCCTAGTAAATCCACAGTGGTTGCAGTACTCTCTCTCTCTCTCTTTTAACACTGCTGATTGATTATACATTAGTTTGCATTAAACTTAAAGTTGTATTCCTCTTGCAAATTGCTTTTCTCCTTTACTCCAAAATATATCATAAATTAATTGTAAAACTACTAAGCACACAGCTACAGGATGGAAAACAACTGCTTTAAGACAGATCAAAATGATACATGTGGTTCCTAGAAGTCTATCTACTGGGTTGTTTATCACATTAAAACAAGCACAGCTTGATCTGACCAAGAGTTATATGGGCAGGTTCTCAGAATCATTCTGCCTCTGTGGCAGTAGAAAGAGGAGAGGGCGGAAAGTAGAGGAGATAAGATGTGATAGATAGGGGTGCCTGGGTGGTTCAGTTGGTTAAGCAACTGCCTTCGGCTCAGGTCATGATCTTGAAGTCCCTGGATCAAGTCCCACATCGGGCTCCCTGCTCAGGAGGGAGTCTGCTTCTCCCTCTGGCCCTCCCCCCTCTCATGTGCTCTCTCTCTCATTCTCTCTTTCTCAAATAAATAAAATCTTAAAAAAAAAAAAAGATGTGATAGATAAGTAGCATGGAGTAATAATGACAGCTTGAGATTCTAAGTATAAACAATCTGAGAATAACTGAGTCCAAGGAAAAAGAATGGAAACATAGGACTAGCTAATAAAGAGATTTATCCAGGGAGAGCCATAGATGTTATTGGGCTATTTTTCTTTTTTAAAGTGGGTTCCAGGGCGCCTGGGTGGCTCAGTCATTAAGCGTCTACCTTTGGCTCAGGTCATGATCCCAGGGTCCTGGGATCGAGTCCCGCATCAGACTCCTTGCTTGGCGGGAAGCCTGTTTCTCCCTCTCCCACTCCCCCTGCTTGTGTTCCTGCTCTCACTATCTCGCTCTCTGTCAAATAAATAAATAAAATCTTTAAAAAAAAATAAAGTGGTTTCCATGCATACATACAAAATAAAAAAAAATAAGTAAATAAATAAATTCACTGATTAAAATCTTAGAAATGTTTTAATTACTTAACTTTTTACTATGAATCTTTTTTTAGATGTTTGGTAAAACTATTGGGGCAGATGATATATAAAATATTTACTTGTGGCATGGAAGCAGTAACCATTGACAAGTGTTGGTTCTGCAGATCTCTGACTCACTCTGGAAGATTTGGGATTACAATTACCCCTGGGGTGGGGCACCTGGGTGGCTCAGTCGGTTAAGTGTCCACCTTCTGCTTAGGTCATGATTCCAGGGTCCTGGGACCCAGCTCCATGTTGGAAGGGTCCCTGCTCAGCAGGGAGTCTTCCTTTCCCTCCCCCTCTGCACCCCTCAGTTGTGCTCTCTTTCTCTCTTGCCCTGCTCTCTCTCTCTAATAAATAAATAAATAAATAAAATCTTTAAAAACAAACAAAAAGACAAAAAACAGTTACCTCTGGGGGACAAAGGAGAGACTTTTACCAGGGTTCAGCAAATAAAAGATGTCAATTTTTGACAACCCCACAGTCTCCCTGAGATTAGAGAAGAAAAATAAAACCTAGATTCTAGGCATGAGACTGAAAATATTTTTAAATGAACTTATTTTGATACAATCAGTTTATCTCCTTTGTCCTAGAATAGACAAAATTGCTACTTTGTGAAGAAAGCGGTGGGTGGCAATTTGCCTGCATGGGACATTTAGCAATGTCTGAAGACATTTTTTATTATTATAGTTGGAGAGGTGATAGCAGTATCTAGTGAGTAGAGGCCAGGTGTGCTGCTAACCATCCTATAGCGCACAGGACATCCTCCCACAACAAAGAATTATCAGGCCTCAAATGTCAATAGTGCCAGGGTGGAGAAACCTGAGGTAGGGACAAAGTGGACCCTGAGAGAAAAGTTGGAGAAAGGCAGAGTAGAGAATATGGTATCTGTGTCCCCTCTTCCAATGCAAGTCAAGAGGAAGGAACACAAAATTTCCTTGCAAGACCAGGACAAAGCTAACTGAAGAAGAGACATGTTTTTTAAGTACAGCACAAGAAAGGAAGCCCACAGATATGCCCTAGGGAAAGACAGTGACATCTAGGCATGAGAGGTACTCAGATAAGCTCCTTAGTTTCCCACAGGTCTGAAGGTGGCATGAGAAGATATCTAAGTTCCCCCATAGACCCAGAGGGAACTATGGACTAGCTGGGAGAGCAAGCCAAGAAACTACCCCAAGGAAAAAGTGTTCACCCCAGATGGGTGAACATGCCCTGCCCACAGGAGACTCCGAGGAGCTGGATATGCGCCAAGGCCAGCACCTGGCTCTGTCCAAGACACAGACCTGAGCACATGGGCCAACCTAGACCAGCTCTGGAGTATAGTAAGACAGGCCAGGCAATTCTTACCACGATGCTGTTCAGCTAAGACCCTAAAGGGATGAGACCCTTCCTTCCCTTGCTCCTACCTCACAGGCTCTGTGCTGAACCACTACTGGGGACCGCTGCCCAGGGACTATTTTACATGACTTTACAAGTAAGATGGGAGGGAAGAAAGACCTTTTAAGGAGAAAACAATGGTAAAGAAATGAACCTCTGAGCATCACTGAAGTGCTCCTGAAGTGGCTAAGCTCTTCTAAAGTGGCCTGAAAAATTGTGCCGTTGGACTGAATTTACCTGAAAGCTCAAACAATAAGTCATCTGACAGAGCTTCAAAAAGTAGTCAAGAAAAATTCCATTTTTTTATACCCCTGTTATATGGACTGTTATAACGTGAAATAACATGCCTGTTACAATGCTTCTTGTGCTTTTTATTTCTTGACATTGAATGGTAAACTGTGAGAGACAGGACCTCTGATATAACTAATTATAACCTTTTCGTTGCTTTACTGTTTCATTCCTAAAAGTTGCATCCCTTAATGACATGGGGCCATCTGCCAATGGCTTACATTTTGGCATCACCCATCCCTTTTCATCTCATTAATTCTTACTCTTTTTGTCTGAACTTAACTTCTCTTCCACCTAGAAACTTTCCTTAACCCCTCCAGATCAGGTTAAAAGCCCCTGAAATACATTTTCATAGTACTTAACAAGCTTTACTATAATTCTTTATTAAATTATTCATTTTCTTTGGAGACAAGGTCAATGGTTATGGCTTGTCATGGACTCCCCAGTGCCTAACACAGTACTTAACACATTATAGGCATCAATGAATGTAGGTTTTTCTAATTAAGCTATTAAATATGTTGAAAACTGCAATGATAGTTAAGTTTTAACAGCTAATTATAGCCTTGTAATCCCTCCCCAATTTTCTACATTCAAAAGTCCTGTTTGTGCCACACATATGAGTATCATTTATGAAAACTGTTTATAAGAATCAATTTTGAGACTGTGTTGCTTCTTATTTCCTTGGTGATAAAAAGTAGGACCATGGCTTTTAAGGGAGGGATGATAAATTACATATTTGAGTTGGAGGCTCCCAAGGGCAAGATATTGTGCTGTTTCATAGAACCAAATGCACATATCAAATATTAATTGGTTTCCCTTGAATGAGGGAGAAAATGTGGAGAATACCATAGGCTTTAAAAGTTGGCACAACCAACGTAGAGCGTTGATTCCACTGCTTACCAATTTTGTGATCTTGGAAATAACCTATTCAAGCATCTGTTTCTTAATATAAAAAATGGGTATAAGAATACCTAATTATATTTTTGATGATTATATATTTATGTGTGTGCATATGAGAGAGAAAAAAAAAGAAAGAAGAAAGAAAAGAAAAAAAAGAAAAGAAAAAAGGGAGAATTTTCATCTAGATCCTAGTATAGACTGAATAATAATCCAATTTCTCCCCATAAAAATATTAACTGTCTACCTCAGATTTCTAATTCTGCTGATGGGAGAAGTCAATTGGTTTCTTTCTTTTTCTTTTTTTTTTAAAAAGAGAGAGAGCACGTGCACATTGTGGGGAGGGAGAGGCAGAGGAAGAGGGAGAGAGAATCCTTAAGCAGGCTCCATGCCCAGCGCAGAGCCCACTGCGGGGCTTGATCTCAGGACTCTGAGATCATGACCTGAGATGAAATCAAGAATCAGTTGCTTAACTGACTGAACCACCCGGGCGCCCCACTCAATTGGTTTCTTAAATGATACCTTCTGAACCAGAAGGGCCCTGCTGCCATTATTATTATTATTATTTTTATTATTATTATTATTATTATTATTATTATTAAATCTTCAAGATCCTCACAAATGAGAAAAACCCAAGTTGCTCTGTACTCCTAAAGCCATAGTATGTGATGCAACATTTGTTGGATTCCTGGTGATTAATTTATGAGCCTACTCCATCACCAAAACATTTAAGTTTGGGGAATTTCTTAAAAATAAAGAATTCCCTTTGACAAAACTTGCTAATGTGGGTAAAAAAAAAAATACATGTCCTCTTTCCCCTTGATGAGCTGAACTGAGGAAATCAAGGTCTATAGAATATCAAAAAGTTGGTGATGCATGGAGTTGACAGAATGGAGGTACTGAAACTGAGCTATTTTGTGATAGAACCAATTACTAAAGATGTAATTTGTCTGATTTTTAATCCTACCACACTGAATTGGAAGAGAAAGAATAATTACATATGGTCTTGAAATCAGTTATTAAAAAATCCTTTAAGATACAAATTTAATATCCATTTTATGATTAAATTCTGCCATTATATTCCCAGAGCCTCTGGATAAAGTCCCATCTCTATGGTTTACTAGAGCTTCCTATGCTCTGCCTCTTCCCTGTCTTTCCACCTCTTTTCTGTTGCTCATGCCCATTTTATACTACATTCCAGCCACGCCAAAATACTTGTGATTCTCAAATAAACTGTTTTGTTTTACCCTTTTGTGACCCTGCCCTCCTAAGCAGAGTTTATCACTCCCATCTACTATACTTTACATTTCAATTTATTTCTTGAACCAACATTTACTAAGTGCCTTCTGTGTCTCAGTTATAGCAGAAGGTTCTCAGGAAACACAATGCTAAGAACATGACCTCTCCTCAGAGGGTTTGAGATCTTATAAAGGGAGACCTGCAGATAAATAAATGTTCAGAGATGATACGGTGGATGCAATAGAAGGGGATACTGCATACAGTGGAGGGCATGGAAAATACCAAATGGGTAAGAGGATTTGAAACAAGATTCAGAGAGGTGATCATGACTGAGCTGAGTCTTAAATGAAGGCTAGAATGCAGAGAGAGCTGTGGAGTAAAAGCTAGGGTTATGAAACTCCCCAGTGTGTTAGGAAAAAGTATTGTGAGGAACCACAAACATAATGGCATAGTGGTGAACAGTTAATAGAGTAGGTCTAGAGTCTAAGATCAGAGTCTGGATTCAGACTTTGGGTGCCTGTCCCCGTGTATACACTCAAACTTCTCAATGTCCTCATCTTTAAAAGGTAGATAATCATTTTTCCTAGTGTCCTAAAAATTAATTGAGAGCATTTAAGCACTTCGCTTGAGCACATTATAAGAGCAGAAAAACATTATATTGTTTTGTTAATGTTATTATTCTGGCGGCTGTATGGTGTGAGGGGGTGCTTTGTGGTAAAAGACAGAATTAGAAAGGTAAAATGGTGCTAAGTAAAAGGCTTGATATGCCATATATATGGTAGACAAAATAATAGGTATCCATGTCCTAATTCCCAGAGCCAGAGAATATGTTAGTTTATGTGGCAAAAGGGACTTTGCAGATGTGATTCAGTTAACAATCTTGAGATGGGAGATTATCCGGGATTCTCTGGGTGGGCTCAGTGTAATTGCAATGGTTTATGAGGGGAAGAGGAGGCAGAGGAGTCAGAATCAGAGGAGATATGAGGAGGGAAACAGAAGTCAGGAAGGAGAGAAATTTGAAGATGCCACACTACTGAGTTTAAAGATGGAGGAAGGCATCATGAGTTAAGGAATGCAGATACCTTCCGGAAGCTGAAAAGGTGAGGAAACAGCCTCTAAAGCCTCTAAAAGACACTATGGACATCTTGACTTTAGAACTTTTTGAACTTTAGAAACTATAAGATAATAAATTTTTGTGGTTTTAAGCCAATAAGTTAGCAGTAATTTGTTATAGGAGCAAGAGGAAACTGTAACTCACAAAAATGTATAATGGATATACTCTATCCTATGATCAATGGAAAATTATTAGGATTTTAAAAAAGGAATCAAGCTATCAGGTATGCAATTTAGAAACAATTTCATAGTTGCAATTAAAAAAAAGTTAGATCAGAAATGAGTGATACTGAAAACAATGGAAATCAGAGGAGGAAACTTTTCAGAATCTGGGATGAAGTAAAGAGGGTTGGATAAAGGGCTATTCAGAAATGGAGGGGCACCTGGGTGGCTCTGTTGGTTATGCATTGACCCTTGGTTTCCACTCAGTTCATGATCTCATGGGTCATGAGATTGAGCCCCATGTCATGCTCCACTCTCAGTGGGGAGTCTGCTTAAAGATTTTCTCCCTCTGCCCCTCCCCCCACTCTGTCTCTCTAAAAATAAATAAATAAATCTTTTAAAAACATGTAATCAGGGGCTCCTGGGTGGCTCAGTCAGTTAAGCGTCTGACTCCTCTTGATTTTTGACTCAGGTCATGATCTAGGGATCCTGAAATGGAGCCCTGCATTGGGCTCCATGCTCAGCACAGAGTTTGCTAGAGATTTTCTCTTGCTCTCCCTCTGCCCCTTCTGCTCTCTCTCTCTCTTTACAATAAATAAAATCTTAAAAAAAGAGAGAGAAAATATTAAAAAAGAGAAAGAAATGGAATCAGATTTTATTAGCTGTGAAGCATATATAATTTATAAATCTGTGAAAAAAACAAATTACAAATACAAAAGTGAATAAGTAAATATTTAGAATGAGAAACAAATTAATCTATTTTATAAAGTGACAGATACCATAAATATCACAAAATTTTAGAAAATAATGTAATTTTATTAACTAACTTTTACTAATCAATTAATTACAATTTATTAATTAATTTTTATTTGAACTTAACACAAATCTGTAATGTTTTTCCCTCTGTAGGTCGATAGCCTGTTCCAAGGTCTTACTAGAGACCAAAAAGTGACAGGGCGCCTGGAGTGTATGCTTCATTAGTTTTACAGCAGATCTGCTTCTCATATGGATATAAAAGATGGAGACATTCAATAGAAGGATGGAGAATATTTGGGGGTTATGTTTTGAGTACTTGGTTGGATGCTGCTTCCTCTGATGTAGCAGTTAGAATATGATAATAATGCCTTTTGAAGTTTACCTCTAAATTCCTGGAGGTTAAAGACTGTATCCTACCTGGTACAGCATTTGAATGAATGACTATTATAAAGTATGCAGCTTTAACTGAAATGTATATACACATTTGCATGTTAAAGAAGTATGGCTTATGTTTTGAGGCAGTATTATATAAACTAAAAAATTCGGGAAACTTTACTTAATGTAAAAACTCTTTACTACGATGTACACAAAGGCTATAATTAGAGTGAAACTATTTTTTTTATTATGATATGTTAATCACCATACATTACATCATTAGTTTTTGATGTCGTGTTCCATGATTCATTGTTTGCATATAACACCCAGTGCTACATTCAGTACTTGCCCTCCTTAATACCCATCACCAGGCTAACACATCTCCCCGCCACCCTCCCCTTTAGAACCCTCAGTTTGTTTCTCAGAGTCCATAGTCTCTTATGGTTCATCTCCCCCTCTGATTTCCCCCCCTCATTTTTCCTTTCCTACTATCTTCTTCTTTTATTTTTTAACATATAATGTATTATTTGTTTCAGAGGTACAGGTCTGTGATTCAACAGTCTTACACAGTTCACAGTGCCCACCATAGCACATACCCTCCCCAATGTCTATCAACCAGCCACCCCATCCCTCTCACCCCCCACCACTCCAGCAACCATCAGTTTGTTTCCTGAGATTAAGAATTCCTCATATCAGTGAGATCATAGAATATATGTTGTTCTGTGATTGACTTATTTCACTCAGCATAATACCGTCCAGTTCCATCCACGTCATTGCAAATGGCAAGATTCCATTCGTTTTTATGGCTGCATAATATTCCATTGTGTGTGTATATATATATATATATATATATATATATATATATACACCACCTCTTCTTTATCCATTCATCGGTCAATGGACATCTTAACTCTTGCCATAGTTTGGCTATTGTGAATATTGCTGCTATAAACATCGGGGTGCACGTACCCCTTCGGGTCCCTACAATTGTATCTTAGGGGTAAATACCCAGTAGTACAATTGCTGGGGCATAGGGCAGCTCTATTTTCAACTTTTGGAGGAAACTCCGTAAAGTCTTCCAGAGTGGCTGCACCAGATTCCATCCCACCATCAGTGTAGGAGGGTTCCCCTTTCTCCGCAACCCCGCCAACATCTGTCGTTTCCTGACTTGCTCATTTTAGCCATTCTGACTGGTGTGAGGTGGTATCTCATGGAGGTTTTGATTTGGATTTCCCTGATGCCGAGCAATGGTGAGCACTTTTTCATGTGTCTGTTGGCCATTTGGATGTCTTCTTTGGAAAAATGTCTGTTCATGTCTTTTGCCCATTTCTTGATTGGGTTATTTGTTCGTTGGGTGTTGAGTTTGATAAGTTCCTTATAGATTTTGGATACTAGCCCTTTATCTGATATGTCATTTGCAAATATCTTCTCCCATTCTGTCGGTTGTCTTTTGGTTTTGTGGACTGTTTCTTTTGCTGTGCAAAAGCTTTTTATCTTGATGAAGTCCCAATAGTTCATTTTTGCCCTTGCTTCCCTTGCCTTTGGCGATGTTTCTAGGAAGAAGTTGCTGCGGCTGAGGTCGAAGAGGTTGCTGCCTGTGTTCTCCTTTGGGATGTTGATGGACTCCTGTCTCACATTTAGGTCTTTCAAACATTTTGAGTCTATTTTTGTGTGGGGTGTAAGGAAATGGTCCAGTTTCATTCTCCTGCATGTGGCTGTCCAATTTCTCCAACACCATTTGTTGAAGAGACTGTCTTTTTTCCATTGGACATTCTTTACTGCTTTGTTGAAGATGAGTTAACCATAGAGTTGAAGGTCCATTTCTGGGCTCTCTAGTCTGTTCCATTGATCTATGTGTCTGTTTTTTTGCCAGTACCATACTGTCTTGATGATGACAGCTTTGTAATAGAGCTGGAAGTCCGGAATTGTGATGCCACCAGCTTAGCATATCTTTGTCAACAGTCCTCTGGTTATTCAGGGTCTTTTCTGGTTCTATACAAATTTTAGCATTATTTGTTCCATTTCTTTGAAAAAAGTTGATGGTATTTTGATAGGGATTGCATTAAATGTGTAGACTGCATTGACATCTTCACAATATTTGTTCCTCCAATCCATGAGCATGGAACGTTTTTCCAATTCTTTGTGTCCTCCTCAATTTCTTTCATGAGTGTTTTATAGTTTTCTGAGTACAGATTCTTTGCCTCTTTGGTTAGATTTATTCCTAGGTATCTTATGGTTTTGGGTGCAATTGTAAATGGGATCGACTCCTTGATTTGTCTCTCTTCTGTCTTGTTGTTGGTGTATAGGAATGCCACTGATTTCTGTGCATTGATTTTATATCCTGCCACTTTACTGAATTCTTATATGAGTTCCAGCAGTTTTGGGGAGTCTTTTGGGTTTTCCACATAAAGTATCATATCATCGGCAAAGAGTGAGAGTTTGACTTCTTCTTTGATTTGGATGACTTTTATTTCTTTTCGTTGTCTGATTGTTGTGCCTAGGACTTCTAATATTATGTTGAATAGCAGTGGTGACAGTGGACATCCCTGTCATGTTCTGGACCTTAGGGGGAAAGCTCTCAGTTTTTCTCCTTTGAGAATGATATTCGCTGTGGGTTTTTCATAGATGGCTTTTATGGTATTGAGGTATGTACCTTCTATCTCTATACTATGAAGAGTTTTGATCAAGAAAGGATGCTGTACTTTGTCAAATATTTTTCTGCATCTACTGAGAGGATCATATGGTTCTTATTCTTTCTTTTATTAATGTATTGTATCACATTGATTGATTTGTGGTTGTTGAACCAACCCTGCAACCTGGGGATAAATCCCACTTGGTCATGGTGAATAATCCTTTTAATGTACTGTTGGATCCCATTGGCTAGTATTTTGGTGAGAATTTTTGCATCCATGTTCATCAAGGATATTCGTCTGTAATTCTCCTTTTTGATGGGGTCTTTGGTTTGGGGATCAAGTAATGGTGGCCTCATAAAATGAGTTTAGAAGTTTTCCTTCCATATCTAATTTTTGGAACAGTTTCAGAAGAACAGGTATTAATTCTTCTTTAAATGTTTGACAGAATTCCCCCGGGAAGCCATCTGGCCCTGGGCTTTTGTTTGTTGGGAGATTTTTTGTTACTGCTTCAATTTCCTTGGTGGTTATAGGTCTGTTCTGGTTTTCTATTTCTTCTCGGTTCAGTTTTGGCAGTTGATACATCTCTAGGAATGTATCCATTTCTTCCAGATAATCTAATTTGCTGGCATAGAGTTGCTCATAATATGTTCCTATAATTGTTTGTATTTCTTTAGTGTTGGTTGTGATCTCTCCTCTTTCATTCATGATTTTATTTATTTGGGTCATTTCTCTTGTCTTTTTGATATGTCTGGCCAGGGGTTTATCAATCTTGTTAATTCTTTCAAAGAACCAGCTCCTAGTTTCGTTGGTCTGTTCTACTGTTCTTTTGGTTTCTATTTCAGTGATTTCTGCTCTGATCTTTATTATTTCTCTTCTCCTGCTGGGTTTAGGTTTTATTTACTGTTCTTTCTCCAGCTCCTTTAGGTGTAGGGTTAGGTTGTATATTTGAGACCTTTCTTGTTTCTTGAGAAAGGCTTTTATTGCTATATAGTTTCCACTTAGGGCTGCCTTTGCTGCATCCCAAAGATTTTGAACAGTTGTGTTTTCATTTTCATTGGTTTCCATGATTTTTTTTAATTCTTCTTTAATTTCCTGTTGACCCATTCATTCTTTAGTAGGATGCTCTTTAGCCTCCATGTATTTGAGTTCTTTCTGACTTCCCTCTTGTGATTGAGTTCTAGTTTCAAAGCATTGTGGTCTGAAAATACACCGGGAATGATCCCAATCTTTTGGTACCAGTTGAAACCTGATTTGTGACCTATGATGTGATCTATTCTGGAGAATGTTCCATGGGCACTAGAGAAGAATGTGTATTCTCTTGCTTTGGGATGGAATGTTCTGAATATATCTGTGAAGTCCATTTGGTCCAGTGTGTCATTTAAAGTCTTTATTTCCTTGTTGATCTTTTGCTTAGATGATCTGTCCATTTCAGTGAAGGGGTTTTTAAAGTCCCCCACTATTATTGTATTGTTGTCAATGTGTTTTTTTGCTTTTGTTATTAATTGGCTTATATAATTGGCTGCTCCCATGTTGGGGCATAGATATTTACAATTGTTAGATCTTCTTGTGGGATAGACCCTTTAAGTATGTTACCGTGTCCTTCCTCATCTCTTATTACAGTTGTTGGCTTATAATCTAATTTGTCTGATATAAGGATTGCCACCCCAGCTTTCTTTTGGTGTCCATTAGCATGGTAAATGGTTTTCCACCCCCTCACTTTCAATCTGGTGTTGTCTTCGGGTCTAAAATGAGTCTTTCACAGACAGCATATCGATGGGTGTTTTTTTTTTTTTTTATCCAATCTGATACCTTGTGTCTTTTGATTGGGGCATTTAGCCCATTTACATTCAAGGTAACTATTGAAAGATATGAATTTAGTGCCATTGTATTGCCTGTAATTTTCCTGTTACTGTGTTCCTTTCTGTTCTATGTTACTTTTAGGCTTTCTTTTTGCTTAGAGGACCCGTTTCAATATTTCTTGTAGGACTAGTTTTGTGTTTGCAAATTCTTTTAGTTTTTGTTTGTCCTGGAAACTTTTTATCTCTCCTTCTATTTTCAATGACAGCTTAGCTGGATATAGTACACTTGGCTGCATATTTTTCTTAGTGCTCTGAATATATCATGCCAGTCCTTTCTGCCTGCCAGGTCTCTGTGGATAGGTCTGTTGCCAATCTAATGTTTCTACCATTGTAGGTTACAGATCTCTTGTCCCAAGCTGCTTTCAGGATTTTCTCTTTGTCTCTCAGACTTGCAAGTTTTACTTTTAAATGTCAGGGTGTTGACCTATTTTTATTGATTTTGAGAGGGGTTCTCTGTGCCTTCTGGATTTTGATGCCTATTTCCTTTCCCCAAATTAGGGAAGTTCTCTGCTATAATGTGCTCCAATATGCCTTCTGCCCATCTCTCTCATTCTTCTTCTGGGATCCCAATTATTTTAATATTGTTTCATCTTATCGTATTGCTTATCTCTCGAATTCTGCCCTTGTGATCCAGTAGTTGTTTATCTCTCTTTTTCTCAGCTTCTTTATTTCCATCATTTGGTCTTCTATATCACTAATTTTCTCTTCTGCCTCATTTATCCTAGCAGTTAGAGCCTCCATTTTTGATTGTGCCTCATTAATAGCCTTTTTGATTTCAATTTGGTTAGATTTTAGTTCTTTTATTCCTCCAGAAAGGGTTTCTCTAATATCTTCCATGCTTTTTTCAAGCCCAGCTAGTAACTTTAAAAATCATCATTCTGAACTCTAGTTCTGATATCTTACTAATGTCCATATTGATTAGGTCCCTAGCAGTCAGTACTGCCTTTTGTTCTTTTTTTGACGTGATTTTTTTTTTCTTTCTTGTCATTTGTCCAGAGAAGAATAGATGAATGAGAGAAGAAAATGCTAACAGTGTAACAATGTCCCTAGAAAAATATACATTAAACAATGCAGAAGAGGCCTGATACTGGGGAAAAGAAAGGGAAAGAAAGAAAAAAGGAAAAGAAAAAGAAGATTAAAAAAAAAAAACCTAAGAAACAAACAAACAAAAAGAGTATGGTCAAATATGATCAGGCTGGTGCATAGATCAGTGCCAAACACTAGATTTTGGGCATATTTTGGTCTGTTGGAAGAAAGTGCCTCCCACAATTTTAAAGAAAAGAAAGCTTATATATGTACAAAAATAAGGGTAAATACAATGAAGGGATGCAATATGACTGTAAAGATGAAAATTATAAAAAATTTTATAAAAGGAATTGATAAGAAGTTGGTTGAAAAAGGAAAGAATAGGATTAAAAAAAAGGAAACAGGATTAAAAAATGGAGAGAATGTGATTAGGCAGGAGACTAGAACAAAGGCGTACAGTAGAGATTTAGGGTATATTTTGGTCAGTTAGAAGAAACTGTACCCCAAAATTTTTAAAACGAGAACAATTTATATATATATACCAAAATAAGGTTAACCACTATGAAGGGATAGAATGTGACTCTTCCAGAAAGTGGTCGCTTTTCTGTTCAGAGAGTTGTTGTGATTCTTTTCTTCGATCTCCTGTTGAGTTTGTAGGTGTTCAGAATGGTTTGATCCCTATCTAGATGAATTCCTGGGACCAGACGAAATTTAGGTTTCCTACTCCTCCACCATCTTGTTCCTCCCTGACAACATTACATTTTAATCTAACACAAGCCTTTGCATGCCTCTCTTGGTGCTAGATCAGACCTCATAATATAATATAATATAATAATATAATATAATATAATATAACATAATAATGTAATATAATGTAATATTATATATATATATAATATGCCCTTTATGTTATAAATACCCAAAGCATGGAAACAATACTGACTTCATTTTCTGCGAAGTATTTACCCTACATTGTCTTGAGACCCAAATAACCTGATTTAATTCCAATTAGCAATTAAATAATTGAATTCTAATTATATCAAATGAGCTCTAGATACTAAAAAATTGCACAATGGATGTATAATGTATCCACACCAATTAGGATGATGTGATTACATTACTAACTTCATACTAATCCTCTTCTAGGAAGAAGGTTAAACCAGAAAATACTGAACAGTAATTCAGATGATACTTGATAGAGAATTAGGAACCTAAATTAAAAGTTAAAAAAGAAAAGGATATAGCTTAGTGTTCAAATAAAACCCCTCAAAGTTCAAAACTTTTAATTACTCAGAGACAGAAATTTAATTCAGTAAATAGAAATAGCAATTTATCTTCAGATGCTGTGCTAGTGTGTTATATTTCTTGGTGTGGTGAATTAAAAATGAAATGTGACTGGCATTCTACACTGGTAATTGGAACTACTTCTTGTCTTTTGTTATACCTTGCCAAGCAATCACTGGAGTACATTTAAAAAAATTAAGGGGCGCCTGGGTGGCTCAGTTGGTTAAGCAACTGCCTTCAGCTCAGGTCATGATCCTGGAGTCCCGGGATCGAGTCCCTTATCGGGCTCCCCGCTTGGCGAGGGGCCTGCTTCTCCCTCTAACCCTCCCCGCTCTCATGTACTCTCTCTCTCTCTCTCTCTCATTCTCACTCTCTCAAAATAAATAAATAAATCTTAAAAAAAAATTAAAAAAAAAATTAAGAAGTTCAAAAATTTTTTAAAGAGTCCAAGCCCTCATAAACACACAAGACCAAAGAAACCTGCCCAGAATTTTTTCTTTTCTCTTTTCTGTTTATATTTATTACCACTGAATTATTTTAAATGGATTGATTGTATATTAGCTTCATTTACCTCAAGCCTCACATATTTTAATAATTTGGCTACTCAGAGAAACTCAGAACATATGACTACAATTAATGTGACATATATAAAAGTTGTATTTTTTTCAGTGATATAGAAATCTTCACACTTATTTTCATTTCTCATTTATTATTGTTTTAATGACACTGACTTGGAACAATGTAAGATTCTGTATAGATGAAACAAAATATTTGTATAAGAAATATAAGAAAATATATTGAATCACTTTTATTCTACTTGGTACTTTGTTTAGAAAATATCAAGTATTAAACTGATAAGAACAGAGACTACACTTGATCTTAGCCAAAAGGCCGAGAAGCGATTATAAAATATCAAGTATCCATTTGCAATTAAATATTATCTGATTGTTAAATCTCCCACCCATTGAAAATAGGTTAATAGAGCAACTCCGGCCTCTTGGATACTGTTGGTAGAACCAGTCTTTTTTTTTTTTTTATGATTTTATTTGTCAGAGAGAGAGCAGAGAGAGAGAGAGCACAATCGGGGGGAGTGGCAGGCAGAGGAAGAAGCAGGCTCCCCACTGAGAAAGGAGCCTGATGTAGGACTCCATCGCAGGACTCTGGGATCATGACCTGAGCCGAAGACAGACGCTTAACCGAGTGAGCCACAAAGGTGTCCCATAACGAAAGTCTTTTAATAGAAGTTTGGCAACTCTGTAATATATATTATTATTGATACAAATGAATTGTTATAAAAATTGCCATTGACAATTTTAAGGCTCAGTTTTTACTGAGATATTTATAAAGCACGACTCATTTGTGCTAATTGGGAAGTGCACACACATGCACATATGCATGCACGTGCACACACATGTCACACACACAGTTCCCAAACTTCATTTTTAAAATTCCATTTTTAAATTTTTCATTCCATTTTATTTTATTTTTTATTTAAATTCAAGTCAGTTAACATATGCTGTATTATTAGTTTCAGGGTAGAGTTGAGTGATTTATTCCTTTGCATATAAAAAAATTTCATTTTAAAGATAACCATCACCAACATCGGGTCCTATCAATTCACGGTACACTGATGGGCTGGAGAAGGGCATGCCTCTGCCTTAATCACCCCAGTCTCCCACTGTTTTTCTTTCCTACAGTGGGAGCTAGTAGGTAGGTAAGCTTGCCCAACCTACCTGCCAACTTCTTGTCACTTTTCTTCATTCTTCTTTTATTAAAGATTTTATTTATTTATTTGAGAGAGAGAGAGCATAAGCAAGGGGAGAGGCAGAGGGAGAAAGGGAGAAACAGACTCTCTGCTGAGCAAGGAGCCCGAGGTGAGACTTGATCCAGGGACTCAATCCAGGGACTCAAGGATCATGACCTAGCCGAAGGCAGTTGCTTAACCAACTGAGCCACCCGGGCGTCCACTTTTCTTCATTCTAGGTCATCTCATTCTGCCCTAATTGCCGTTTGTTTATCATTTATGGCTCTCACTTTAAATATATATTCCTGTCACTGCCTCTCCTCCTAAACTTTTCAGTTTCTTTTATTTTTAACTTTAAACTAAGTGGTTCCATATCAAAATATTTTCAGAAAATTTCCCTTCTATTAATTGAAGAAAACTGAAACTGAATTGTTTGAATTGTCTAAACTTAAAATGACAAACTTCAGGGACAGAATTGTTGTATTTCTTCTAAATGTTCTGCAGAATCTAGGGCATTCCAGGTGCTGCGTTTCCACGTAAAGGATTCCTTTCTTTACTCATAAAAAGAACAGGCAAGTATTTATGAAGCTGATGCTGAAAGGCAGAATAAATCCTTAAATCCTCCTCAACTTAAGACTGTTGAGAAAATAGCTTACAGAGGACTTACAGTCTTGTTTTTGAAACACAGCTCAATTCTCCCCAATGTATTGCTTTATTCATAATGTGAAATTTTAATATCAAAATGTCAAATAAAGGGGAGAATATGATTTCTACGAAAGTGAACATACGAGAGGGGATACAAGTACCAGGAGAGGAATTCTGTTTTTTAACAAACTGATTAAGCATGGTACATATTTAAAAGCACAACTATGTATACACATACCCACCCCCACAAAACAGTTCAAAAGTAACCGTGGCCTATCCAGAATTGGAGATATCTATACTGGTATCAAAATAGATCTCCAATCTGACTTCTATGTTTGCCCTTATACATTTTTCTCTTTTCTATTTACTTTCTATCAAAAAAAAAAGTATTGCAAAGAACCTTCCTGTAGTCATTATACAACTTCAATAACTATCAATAATTTGTCATTCTTGTTTCATCTAGGCTACTACTACTTTTTCCTGGAGTATTTAAAAAAAAATTCAGATTTCATTTGGATTTGTTTATAAAACATTTAAGTCTCTGTATGTTATTAATGATGAGTAGATCTCTAGTAAAGGTGAAAATAGGCAGGACTAGGCACATATGAAGTGGTTGTGAGAATCATGTAATCAATCATTATGATAACGTTTTTTATTAGGGTTATTGACATACTAAAGGCTTAGGGAGTAAGGAAATATTCAACCTGTAAAATGACTCAGTTTTATCAAAATCAGATCCAAAAGGTCAGGCTGGAGCCTGCAGGCCCACTGTGATCATACTTAGCTGGTTCTCCTAAATCTTCTGCCAGAATCCAAGGACCTGCTTCTGCTATTTCCCCATTTGATGGCACCTAAGATAAACTGCACTGCCAGAAAGAACACATTATTAATATTAGTCAATGTTGAACATACCAAACGTTTTGAAAATAATGTAAGCTGTTTATTTTTCCCATCAAGTTATCTTTCTGTTCATGTAGAATTTAGCTCATATGAGCTAAAGGTCTTCTGTGGCTTGAGCATGCTCTTTTCATTTATCTCCTCCCACTCACCCCACCCTAATTGCTTTCAGTTGTGTCTTCCCCTGTCCTCCCCCTGAGTCACACTCCATGCCAGGATCATACATGCTCTGTGGAAGGGGCGTTATGGAGAGATAAAAGGTGCAGGGAGTGGGTGCAAATAGAACAGTATTTACAACCTTCTTCTAATGTATAATACCAGTGAGACTTTGAGAAATGTGCTTCATCTCTGCAATTTTCCCTATGTGTTAAAAAGTATAAGAAAATAACTCAAAAGTTAATTGTGAGTGTTAAATAAGGAATGTAAAATGATTAAGTAAGCGCCTGGCATATAGCAAGTATTTCCTAAATAGTAGCTCTATTATGGTTCTACTTATTCTGGTGATACAAAGGCATCCAATAGCTTGTGAACATCAGCCACACATCACGACTGTGAATTGATTGAGAACTGGAAAAGGAATTAGCCTTTGTAGCATTCTTAGTTACAGTCTGAAGTGAGCTTTTTGTTCTCTAAGCTGAACTAGAATATATTTTATGGCAGGCATTTTATACTATGTTTTCTCTCTACAAGTCCAAGAACAATACTAGGTATACAGTAGATACAGATGACATTATTGCTAAATTTGAATGTTATCACTGCTGATATCCATGTCCTAAGGATGATGGAACTACTTAATCAGATCTGAAATATTATTTTCATTAGAAAACAATAAATTAAAATGCTTAAATTACTCATAACTTTTATTTTCTTATGTATTTTTTATTTTTGTTCACCATCTTTTAGTTGTACATAGACAAACATTTTTACATAATTCCTACTTTATATAAAGACTCTAAATAGGACATTTAAAAATGAGGTAACCCCTTCAATATGTTATTATATTAATACTATATTAATGCTATATTACTATATCATTACTGATTTTTCTTTTGTTTTACATTAGTCTTGTTCCTTATCCAAATAGCTAGCAGTTGAGAAACAAGAATGAGAATATATCACCCATGTGCTGCCTCTGCATGATTCCGTGCCTCCATTTTGATCCTTATATTCTCCCAACTCTCAAGAGAAAAAAAAATTGTGCAGTAGTCCTAGTAAGGTGAATTCATGTACTTTGCTTTTCAACGAACAAAAACAGATTCTAAAATGTTTAAAATTTCAAAAAAGATACTGTCAAGAATACTATCAAAAAGATACAGTATTCATGGATTTATGACATAGTGTGAATGGAAATCAGTTCTCAACTCCTTATATAAACAATTAGTCTAGTGTTTATTTAACTATCATGCATGACTAGGAGAGCTATTTGGGGAAAAGAAACTAAATATAATACAAGGTGTATATAATTTGTTATTTTCATGCTCAAATGCCTCCTTACTCAGAATTGTGTAGCATCGGAGTATATACATGGTTAAATCCTGCTGTGTTTGAAATTAACCACATTAAACACCCATTGGTGTGATTAGTACAACTCAGCAGACTCTGGGTTGTTGAATTTGTGTCTATACTCTTGTAAGACAAGGATTTGGTTGATTGTATTATTTACAAATTTTTTGAAGTTTATCAAAATTCAACTATCAAAGGGTAAAGGAGAAAAATAACATGTATAAGCACATAATATGTGGCTATACTGCCAATATCTCAATCTCAGTTGGAGACACTCACTGATATTTCCAGTGCAGTGAATAGAAAAGCTGCAATCACAGTTGTATTTTGCCAAGAGCAATGGAACTGTTAGTTCTTTTAAATGAGTGAACCTAAAAACAAATTAAGTAAAATGATTACCTTCTTCCGCAGCTTGTCAAGAGTCCCAAAGTGTTCATTTTCAATGACACTTGGTGGAATCTTACTCCACCCTCTTCTGAAGGCCCAAATTCTATTGAAATGCTAATGAAACTAATCAGGTTGTTTCTTTTTTGAACTTCTTTTTGTCTTTGAGTCTAAACTCTTCCTATCTGAGATGCTGATTTCACTTACTGATTTATTGTATTTCAATAAATAGTATTTCAAGTTTGTACATTCCTTTGTCTGTAGGGGTAGGAATTAGGGAAGGGAAGGAAAAAAAGAAAAAAGGACTATGAAAGAATGTGTCTAGTTTCTTCAAAGTGATAAATCACTTCCAGATTTTGATTCCACCTGGATGACTGCAAATTTGGGTGCATCAGAATCTAAAGACTAAACAACTAACAGAAGGCCTGTCAAAGGATTAAGTTAGATGTGGCAGAAGGCAACTCCTGCAGATTCTGGAAAAACGGCTAGGCTTGGGTTATATTTAGACAGTAGATCTAACAAGTAAGCACAAAGAAGTTTTGGTGAAGGTCAATGTTCCTATATAGGGAAGAGAATGTCACTTGAGACAGGGGAGGTATTTTTGACATGGTTATATTAATTTCATTTCCTACTTTTTTCTTTAATACATTTTATTTTATTTTTTTTTAACTGGTATAGAACCTACAAAGAACAGTGAAGACAACTTTCAGATCAGATCTCAGTGATCACCAGTTTAGGAAAACCACTATTCTCACAGAACTGTGTCTAGTTCCACACCAGTCCTAAATTCTGAATATTTAGGAGTAGAAGAAAATGGTGCCATTTTGGGGAGAAGGTGAATTCTAGATCTAGAAATTTAGCATCATAGATTATATTCTGCAAGTCTCTGAGCTTCAGTTTACTGTGTTCAATTCCAGGAGCATGTAGTAATAATATGAATGTTCTACATGTTGCATGTTGTACATACCACATCCTAGAAAGAATATATGCATGTGCATATATGTATCTGTGTGTGAAATTTTAGATAAAAAGCTTTAAACATAAAGGAACATTTCTAATTGTTTCCATGGATAACCTATTAGAAGTTGGCTGAAAAAGATTTAACTGTTATGTGTAATAAAATGTTTTTTCTACTTGTTTTTAGGGGAAATTTGTGCATCAATGGAAAATTATGCATTGTTAGAGCTCACACATCTTGGTTATTCAATTCTAGCATTATACTGCTTTTGAGCTATTTTAAAACTCTAAATTATAGATAATTGATAACAATGCAAAATCTTGTTTATAGATATGCTAATTCTATCCTGTAAAGGTTCAATTTACTTCCCTCTCCCGATGTGAAAGGAGCCAATTTTGCCTCTATTTGCATATTCCTTCAATGTTTCTGATATATAAATGTGTGTTTTCTTTGGATTCTCCTTTGAATGGGTCGTTAATATCTTACCAGTTCCCTCATTAATAGAGTTAAATAAACTTTATAATAAGTATTATTATTATATGTGTATAAGAGTCACCTTTTTTTATATTATTATTATACTTTCCCAGGCCTAATAGGTTTTCTAGATTTTTTTTAAATGTAGGTAATAGAACATAAAAAATATATATGTACTTAGAAATATACACACATTTAATATATATATTTTTGCACTGTATGTTTTATTTATTTTTTTTTTTTTAAAGATTTTATTTATTTATTTCAGAGAGAGAGAATGAGAGACAGAGAGCACAAGAGGGAAGAGGGTCAGAGGGAGAAGCAGACTCCCTGCCGAGCAGAGAGCCCGATGTGGGACTCGATCCCGGGACTCCAGGATCATGACCTGAGCCGAAGGCAGTCGCTTAACCAACTGAGCCACCCAGGCGCCCCTGCACTGTATGTTTTATTCTTACCAGTTTTGTTGAGATATAATTGACGAATAAAAATTGTATATATTTAAGGAGCACAATGTGATGTTTTAATATACATATTTTTTCTATTTCTGTGAAAAAAGCTACAATCCAGCTAATTTACATATCCATCACCTTACATAATTACCACATTCTTTTGTGTGTTGTGAGAACCCTTAAGATGTACTCTCTTAGCAAATTCAAGTACACAATCCAGCATTATAAACTAGTCATCATGCTGTGCATTAGATCTCCAGAATATATTCATCCTGCATAACAGAACCTTTGTCTCCTTTGACCAACATCTCCCCCACCTTCCAACCCCTGGTAAACACAATTCTACTCTCTGCTTTTATGAGTTGGACATTTTTAGAATCCACCATTAGTGAGATCAGGAAGTGTTTGTCTTTCTGTGTCTGGCTTATCTCATTCAGCATAATGTCTTCTGGGTTTATTCAAGTTGCAGCAAACGGCAGGCAGGGTTTACTTACTTCTTTTTTTAAGGCTGAATACTAGTCCAATGTACACATTTACCACATTTTCCTTATTCATTCATCTGTCAATAGACACTTAAATTGTTTCCACTTCTGGGCCATTGTGAATAATGCTGCAATGAAAATGGGAATGCAGATATCTCTTGAAGATACCAATTTTATTTTCTTTGGATACATACCCAAAAGCGGAATGGCTGGATCATATCGCAGTTTTATTTTTAATTTTTTGAGGTACTTTGATACTGCTTTCCGTAACGGCTGTACTAATTTACATTCCCACCAACAGTGTACAAGGGTTCTCTTTTTTCCACATGTTCACAAACACTTGTTATCTTTTTTGTCTTTTCCATAAAAGCCATTTTAACAGGGGTGAGGTGATGTCTAATTGTGGTTTTGAT
Organism: Callorhinus ursinus; assembly: GCF_003265705.2. Lineage (NCBI taxonomy): Eukaryota > Metazoa > Chordata > Mammalia > Carnivora > Otariidae > Callorhinus > Callorhinus ursinus. The sequence goes on from NW_027397064.1 coordinate 86,971,724, forward strand.
TTGCATGTCTCTGATGATTAATGATGTTGAGCACATTTCTATGTACCTATTGGCCATTTGTATGCCTTCTTTGGATAAATAAAGTCCTTTTTAATCAGGTAATTTGTTTTTTGATATTGAGATACATGAGTTCCTTATATAATTATCGGATATGTGGTTTGCAAATATTTTCTTTCATTTTGTAGGTGGTACAAGTTGATTGCTTCCTTTGCTGTGCTAAAGTTTTTTAGTTTGATGAAATACCATTTGTCTGTTTTTGCTTTTATTACCCGTCCTTTTGGTGTCAGATCCAAAAAATGATTGCCCAATGTCAAGAAACTTTCCTCTATGTTTTATTATAGTAGTTCTACATTTTCAGGTCTGACATTTAAATTTTTTTTTTTATTTTGAGTTAATTTTTGTATATGGTGTGAATTTTTTGTACACGTATCAGTTATTTATTTTTCTGCATATGAATAACCAGTTTCTGCAAGGACCATTTATTGACAGACTACCCTTCTATTTATTTATTTATTTATTTATTTATTTATTTATTTATTTGAGAGAGAGAGACAGTGTGAGCCGGGGGAGGGGGAGGGACAGGGAGAGGAAGAAGGAGAGGGAGAGACTCTCAAGCAAACTCCCAATGTGGGGCTTGATCCCAGGATCCTGAGATCACAACCTGAGCCAGAACAGAGTCAGACGCTCAACTGACCGAGCCACCCAGGCACCCGAAGACTATCCTTCTCTTTGTGTATTCCTGGCACCCTCAACTAAGATCTGTACACATGTGGATTTATTTCTGGGCTCTCAGTTCTATTGGTCTATATGTCTGTTTTTATTCTAGTTCCATACTGCTTTGATTATTATACCTTTGTAATATAATTTGAAGTCAGAAAGTATGATGCCTCCAGTTTTGTTTTTCTTGTTCAAAATTGTTTTGGCTATTTGGGACCTTTGTCATTTTGTAAAAAAAAATTATGATTTTTTTTCTATTTCTGTGAAAAATACCATTGGAATTTTGATAGGAATTGTGTTGAATCCCTAAAATATAGTATGTACAATTTAATATTAACTCTTCCAATCCATAAAAACAGAGTACCATTACATTTATTTGCTCTTCTTCATTTTCTTTCATCAAGATCTCATAGTTTTCAGTGTACAGGTCTTTTACCTCCATGGCTGCATTTATTCCTAAGTATTTTATTCTTTTTGATGCTATTGTACATAGAATTGTTTTCTTAATTTCTTTTTCTTTTTTGGGATAGTTTATTGTTAATGCATAGGAATGCAATGGATTTCTGTATGTTGAGGTTTTATCTTGCGACTTTACTTAATTTATTAGTTTGAACAGTTATTTAGTGGAGTCCTTAAGATTTTCTGTATTTAAGATCATGTAAACTGCAAATAAAAGCACTTGTACTTTTTTCCTTTCCAATTTTAATGCCTTTCATTTCTTTCTCTTCTCTAATTGTTGTGGCTAAGACTTCCTGTACTTTGTTGAATAGGAATGGTGAGGGTGAGGATTCTTGTCTTGTTCTTGATCTTAAAGGAAAAACTTTCTGCTTCTTATCACTGAGTTTTATGTTAGTTGTGGGTTTGTCATATATAACTGTATTATGTTGTTTTTTCTTTTATTTCTACTTTGTTAAATGTTTTTATCATGAAAGAGTATTTTGTCAAAAGCTTTTTCTATAGCTATTGCAATGACTAGGTGATTTTTATCCTTCATTCTGTTAATGTCTGTTACACTCATTTTCTTTATAGTGTTATTCAAACCTATTGTTTCCATATTGGTTTTCTGTCTGGATAATCTATTCAGTGTTGGAAGTGGAATACTGTTGTATAGTTGTTTATTTCCCTTCAATGCTGTTAATAGTTGCTTAATACATTTAGGCGCTCCAATGTTGGGTGTATATATATTTGCAACTGTTATATCATCTTGATTAACTGACCCCTTTGCCATTATGTTATGACTGTCTTTGTCCCTTTTGAGAGTTTCTGACTTAAATTCTATTTTGTGCAATGTTAGTATAATCACCCCAGCTCTCCTTTGGTTATCATTGCATGGGATATCTTTTACCATACCTTCACGTTAGCCTCTGTGTGCCCTTAAAACAATATATATTTAATAATATGCAGATATTTAATACATAATTTAAAGATTCATAGAGAGAGCTGGAATATTATCTGTTAAACTGTTACGGTGAGGCAGGAGGTTGAAAAGTTTCAAAGGAATTTTTTGGTTTGTTTTTACTTTCTAGTATATCTGTTTGTGTATTTGACTTTTTTATGTAGGATGTGCTATTTTTATAATTAAATTAAATTTTTAATATATATATAATATATATAATAATAATATAAAAATAATTTTTTATAATTAAATTAAATTAAATTAAATTAAAAAAAGGAAACATAAAACAAATAATAGCTATTCACCCAATCAGATAACAACTACAGGAGGAAGAGACTTGTTTTAAATTTTTATTCTTGCTCTAAATGTATAGTGAGCAAAACACTTTGAATACTGTGTATTAAGTTACTTAATAGTAATGAAAACATGAAGAGAAGGGGCGCTGGATGCCTCAGTCAGTTAAGTGTCTACCTTTGGCTCAGGTCATGATCCCAGGGTCCTGGGATGGAGCCCCACACTGGGCTCCTTGCTGAGCAGGGAGCCTGCTTCTCCCTCTCCCTTTGCCTGCTGTTTCCCCCTGCTTGTGCTCTCTCTCACTCTCTCAAATATATAAATAAAATCTTAAAAAAAAAGAAAAAAGAAAATATGAAAAGAAATGAACCAAAGTTCAGCATTACTCATAGATATAACAAAAATAGTCTCAGCTTATATGAAACTTTGTTTTTCCACCCTTCACACACTAGTCAAAGGGAAGGCTGTAAACATTATGTACTTTTCATCTTATCACCATAGTATAGTGTCAAGCACTGAAAGTCAATGCATGCCTGTTAATATTTATTTATTTTATTTATTTATTTGAGAGAGAGAATGAGGGAAAGAGAGAATGAGGGAGAGAGAGAAAGAGCATGGGGGGGAGGGTCTAGGGGGAAGCAGACTCCCCACTGAGCAGGGAGCCCAATGTGGGACTCGATCCCAGGACTCCAGGATCATGACCTGAGCTGACGGCAGTCGCTTAACCAACTGAGCCACCCAGGCACCCATGCCTGTCAATATTTTTAGAAATATTTTTATCTCTGTAATATTCTTGTGGCTCACAGATTCCCTACACTATTCAAAGACAAAACCATGTTAATTTTTCATTTTCTATACTACGGTTTCAATTATAATAACAAATTGTCTTTGGTTGATATTTACAGGAGAATTTGAGAATAAAAGTTGACAATTTATTCTGTCCTTTGTGATATTAAACACAAGCTATAAAAAATGATGATATCTCTATTTGTATGTGGGATGTCATTCACTGAAATCTATATCCAAAACTTACTCATTGGTTTATTTAATCATTAATATATTTATTTCTTAAACAACAAACAAACAAACAAACAATAGAGCTTATTGAGAATTATCTGTGTACCAGGCCCTGGTCTAGGCTTTGAGATTCAGAAGTGGACACACTCATACCCTTGTTTTCTGTTCCCATTTCAAAGCACAAGATATAAACTTCTTACTTTCTTACCTGTGACTTCTCCAATCTCAGTTCTATGCCAGGGCTTTACATTTTCTGTTTCTTCTGCTTAGAACACTTTTTCTCCTTATTATTGAGAGGTTTCTTAGTTTTGTCTTATTTATTTTTTGTCTTTTCTCAACTTAAATGCTATCCCTTTCAAGAGTCATCCCTGCAAACCATTCTTGACATACCAGGCCTTGGTACTTTCTATCATGTTACCATATTTTATCTTCTTGAATGCCTTTTCCACAACTGAATTGTTTCATTTTTATATTTGCTTTTATATCCATTGTCTTAAATTCTCTATTTGTATATATGCTTTCTGAGGGTAGGAAATAATATCTTTTGTTTTTATCATGGTTTCCTCGGTGCTTACAGAATAATTCTCAACAGATATTGACTGACTTGTAGAGATTACATTTTGTGGGGGGGGGACACTGGTAAACTACATATCTATCTCTATATAATTCGATATCTACACTGCATCTATATCTATAGTCTTTATATCATTTTGTAGCTGAAACGACCTTTCACAGCCACTAACTCAAAAAGGGAACCAGTGAGTCTGGCATGCTACCATGGCCAACTGTTCCACCCTGGGGAATCCCAAGGGGATGGACAAATTGGAAGCACTGCTCCTGGTTGGGTTTGCAAACACTGCTGCTGAACAAATCTGTATAAACTCATCATAATAGAAGCCAATGACTCAAAAGATGAGGGATTGGAAAAGACAAAGGGGGAAATTTATTTCGGGTCCTAGCAGCCAGAGGAGGTGGCAGGCTCAAGCCTTAACAACTGACCTCTCTGCCAGCAAGATGGACACCTAGAGTTTTAGAGAGAGGTTCAGAGAGGGTATGTGCAAGAGAGCAGACAAGGAATGTGTGATCATTGGTGGGGACAGGTATGTGTACAGCTCATGATCATGGGCAGGGAAGGGGATAGGTAAAGTGTGGTCTTCTAGGCATTCTGTTGTTATTATGGTGTTTTTGGTCTGGTGGTTGGGATGTTCTAGGTCATTACAAAACATCTTATTTGATGCCTCAAAAAAGTATGATAAGAAATAAGCACAATGGGTCTTAGTTTGAGTGTGACTTAAGCAATCTTGTCTATTTCTGGTTTTAACTGTTTGGTCTAAATTTGAGCAACAAGATTCACTAGCACTTTAGAAAGCTATAATTCTTAAGTAATAAACTAGAAGAGTAGAATAGAGCATGATTTGCCAAGTGTGGTCTGGATCAGCAGCATCTGGGAACCTGTGAAATTACTGTCTTTACCTTTACCAATTCTAAATCAGAACCCTGAGGATGGGTCTCAGCAATCTATGTGTTAACCCTCTAGATGATTCTAATGCAGTTCAAAGTTTGAGAACCACTGGAATGAAAAATTGGGGGTGTTTTCTTAGGTGCCTATTGCAACACTGAACTACACTTTGTATATTGGGTTGTGTGTAATTCAGTCCTTTACACTGACATTGGATGCTTTAAGGCTGTAGTTTGTGCCCCCTGTGCTTTGCTTCTTCATCATAACCTCCTCAGCCCACTTTAGCCTATTCATTTCCACAAGTCTGCAGGTCTGAGGTCAAAAGACTGGCAGATGATCTCACTAGAAGCACTATGGGAAACTTTGATAGAAGAGGAGTGATTTTTCAGTATAGTGAGCTCAGTTCAGGTAAGCTGTGTAGTTATTTATTTAGACCTTACTGTGTCGAAGACCAAAATAATCCTAGGTACTTGACATTTCCATGTTTGACTGATTTTGAGATTTTGTATGCTTTATATTTTAAATGATACTTTAAAGTATCATTGAAAATGACTTCTTTAAAACTAACATTCAAACATCTTTTCCAGTGTACAAGCTACAAAGCTATAATGAAATGCAAAGAAAACATTAATGTATAATGATATAGGAAAGATGTTAGGGTTTGAGGCCGATGGTCAAGAAAGAATTCTTGAGATGTCTTTGATGCAAAAAGGTGGTTTTAGAAAGAGCTGCACTGGGGTCATGAGGAGTGGCCCATTATATACTTTCAAGTTGGGAGGGGATTTGGGATAGCGTAAGTCTCTAAGGAATTTTGGAAGCAAGGTTTCCAGGACCTTGAGGGGGTCAGCTGTTGTTAGGAAAAGATCATTTATTACCGCCTAAAAATACCTTAGTCATGAGACCCTTCAGATGTATAACGGTGGGCCATATGCTTGGGGAGTGACTGCCAACATGTATCTTGGGGGTTTAGAGATAAAGGAAATTTCTAAAGGAATTTTTATATGTTAAAGTAGACTTACAGGATCCTGCAGGGAGAGGGAAGTTAAGGCTAGGATTGCCCTTTGCCCTTAGCAAAGGCAGTTGAGTCCCTAGAAGAATGCACTCTAACTATTTCAAGGACTTGTCAGTGGGCTGTAGGAAATTCAATAATTTTTCTTCTGACTTTGTTTGCCACATCATATAATACAGAAAGAATCCTTCTGTCATTAGCTGTGCTACTAACTTCAAGCAGATTACCTGAACTTTAGGCAGGGAGTTTCATTCGTTCATTTCTTCTTTTAAGACATAATGGTGTTATAGTTAAAATAAAACGGTCCAAAAACCTCTTTCAACTTTCAGATAGAGGGATATTAAATTAGTTGTATATGTCCATCTATGTAATTTTGTACATATGTATATTTCAAATGCTTGATACTCCATAGCAGATAAAAATCTATATCAGCATTTTAATTTTAATTGAATAAATTAAATTATTTTAAAATAAATAATTTATTTTAAATGAATAATTTATATTGCATTTTATGAATTTAGCATATTATTTAATTAAGAAAAAATCTGGCATTTCCAATTTTTTATTAGAACTATAATTTTATTTTTTTTTAAAGATTTTATTTATTTATTTGAGAGAGAGAGTGAGAGAGAGAGAGAGAGCACATGATGGGGGGAGGCTCAGAGGGAGAAGCAGACTCCCCGCTGAGCAGGGAGCCCAATGCGGGACTCGATCCTGGGACTCCAGGATCATGACCTGAGTCGAAGGCAGTCGCCCAACCAACTGAGCCACCCAGCTGCCCCTAGAACTATAATTTTAAATGGTCCTCATTGATTCCAAGCTCCTGAATTAATGGATCAAAAGAAATTCTGATATTGATTACCTAATTTCTTCTCGGAAATATTGTCTCAATTTATCTCCCTACTGACTGGGTTTGAGAAGTTTTTCTTAGCAATGTGGAATAGCATTATTGTTTTTACCTTTACCAATAAGAAGGTGAAAAAAAATGGTCCCTCACTGTCATAACTTTTAATACTTTGATAGAAAATTATAGCACTTTTTACCTGTTTATAGCACTTTTCATTTCTTCCTCTGAGATTTTTCTGATAATAACCTTGGTCCATTTTTAAAAACTGATATGTTGGTGTTTGTCTTAAAATTTCATATATTTTTATCATATATCATTATTAAATTATATGGCATATATTTTTTAATATTTTAATAAATTTGTAGTTTGTCTTTTTAAAAATTTTTAATGGCGTTTTTCATTGTACAGAAATTTTATCATCTAATTAAGGCTTTTATGCTTTATGCATCCTGAATTTTGTACCATTTATAGCTATGCCTCCTCAGTTTACAAGGAATGTATGTATATGTGTGTATGCTTCATATTATGTGGGCTTTATACCTTTACATTTCATCTCGTATCTCATCTATATTTCATTCTGGTGTTAAGTTAGAGATAAGGATAGTTTTTTTCCCTCAAATGTATGGAGAAAGAGAGCACAATATGCTATGCCAAAAATGCCTCTCTGGCAAAACGATTACCTGAGAAACAGCAGATACAGAAAAAGCTCTGAAATGGAAGGAGTAGAAGTTACCCTTTTGTAAAAAAAAAAAAAAAATTTACATTTATAAGAGAAATCTCCATTTGTAAGGGTGTCTCCTTCTCTGTACCAGAAGAGAAGGATGACTAATCTCTTGAAACCCCTTATCAATGGAGAAGGCCAGCACTTAAATCTGCATAACAACCTTATCCTTGCTCACCATCTTTTTCCTGATACCCTTCAATTAATAGCCCCTTCCTCCATTCCCCAACATCTTTCTTTTGTCTTTAGCTGAAGTTGTTATTTAAGGTAGTGGCTTGGGCCATTTTAAAGAGTCAGTCAGTGGTCCTAGGTATCTTCCTTGTATACAAGAGGTATTAAATTTCTGTTTGTTTTTCTCCTGTTAATCTATCTTGTATTAAGGCGAGAGTGGTGTTGCTTAGCCAAGAACCTAGAAACATAGAGGGAAAATTAGTTTTCCTCCCCTACAATTACCAAATATATGTATATATTTTTTACATCATATCATGTATGTATCCACACAAGCAGCATTATTATCTTCTATGTTTTAGGCTCTGCTCTACGAATGGAAAAACAGCAGTGGAAACCACAGACAAGGGATCTACTCTAATGATGATTAAGTACCAAGGAGGAATTACAAAAATAAATAAACTATTAAATTTTAAAAAGGTAACAGAATGATAACTATTTTAATTATTCAAAATGGATTTTAAAAAGGATAGGGTGGAAAGCAGAATTCTAAGACGACATCAAGATTCCCACTGACACAAGAAACAACAGGTGTTGGTGAGGATGTGGAGAAATGGGAACCCTCTTGCACTGCTAGTGGGAATGCAAACTGGTGCAGCCACTCTGGAAAACAATATGGATGTTTCTCAAAAAATTAAAAATAGAACTACCCTACTATCCAGCAACTGCACTACTAGGTATTTACCCAAAGAATACAAAAATACTAATTCAAAGGTATATATGCACCTGATGTTTATCGCAGCATTATCTACAATAGCCAAAATATGGAAATAGCCCAATGCCCATCAACTGATGAATGGATAAAGAAGATGTGGTACACACACACACACACACACACACACACACACACACACACACACGTGCGCATGATGGAATATTAGCCATAAAAAAGAATGAAATCTTGCTATTTGCAACAACATGGATAGAGCTAGAGAGTATTATGCCAAGTGAAATAAGTCACAAAAAGACAAATACCATATGATTTCACTCATATGTGGAATTTAAGAAATAAAACAAAAAGTAAAGAGAAAATAAAAACACAGGGAGGCAAACTAAGAAAGAGACTCTTACCTATAGAGAACAAACTGATGTTACCAGAGGGGAGGTGGGTAGCGGGGGATGGGTAAAAGAAGTGATGGGGATTAAGGAGTGCCCTTGCTATGATGAGCACTGGGTGTCGTATGGAAGTGTTGAATCACTTGTACGTATTGTACACCTGAAACTAATATTACACTGTATGTTAACTAACTGGAATTAAAAAAAAAAAAGATTCCCACTGTCTGGTACACATATCCTGTATACTCCCCTTGTTCTGAGTGTAGGCAGGACCTGTGAATATGATGGGATAGGCGCTCCCCTGATTGGGTTACATTATATGGCAAAAGTATGGCACAGTCACTCCTTTTATTCCATTATGTTATACAAGCCTCCATCTTCAACAGTTGGAGAAAGAGTATCCTACTGCCTTTGATGAAGTACCCCAGATTGTGAAAGAGTCAATAGGGAAGACCTGAGGGCAGGCTTTTGATGCTAAGATAACTCTAACCAACAGGCTGCAAGAAAATGTGAACCTCAGTCCTATACCTGCAAGAAATTAGCTTTTGCCAACTACATGAATAAACTTGGAAGAGGACCTCGAGCTCTAGAACATAGTCCAGCCAACTGCTGGATTACTGTGTTGTGAGACTCTAAGGAGAGAACCTGGAGCACAGAAAACTAAAACAGATGAGAATAATTTAAAAGAACCAGCCCTGCGATCAAAGAGCAGGCCATTCTTGGCAGTTTTCACATGGGAGCAATGTGATCCAATGTATGCTTTTAAAGATCATGGTGGTTACTCCAGGGAGAATGGATTTTAGGAAGGCAAGAAGGGAGGAGGAAGACCATTGCTGTTGAAATACCATAGGCAAGAGAAAAGAGTGACTTGGACCATAGTGGTTGCAGAGAAGATGTAGAAGATTGGACAGATACAGGATGAGTTTTAGAGGTTTCTCATGAACTGGATGTGAAAGCTGAGAGAAGCAGAGGAAATAGGATAATTTTTTTATTGTTTTATTTTATTTTTGGGGGGCAGATGGGGGACAGAGGGAGAGAGGGAATCTTAAGCAGGCTCCATGCCCAGTGTGGAGCCCAACGTGGGGCTTGATCTCAGACCCTGAGATCATGACCCAAGCCAAAATCAAGAGCCGGATGCTTAACTGACTGTGCGAGCTTTGCGCAGTGGCAGTATCGTAGCCAATGAGGTTTATCCGAGGCGCGATTATTGCTAATTAACTGACTGTGCGACCCAGACACCCTGGAAATAGGATAATTCTTTCATTTTTGGCTTGAACAACAAGTACCATTAATATTTAGTCTTTTTTTCCCTTAAGATTATCATTTTAAGCTAATAATTGCTTTAGTTATACCACCTGAGATTTGATATGCAGTATTTTCATTATCACTAATTTCTAAATAAAGTTTGGTAGCCACTGTGAGTTTTTCTTTTTTATCACATGAATTATTTAAAGTTATGTTCAACACCTATAAAAGTTTTGGATGTTTTAGTTATGTTTTTGCTCTTGATTTCTAACAGTTGCATGTAGTCAGAGAACGTGATTTGCATGACAGAAATCCTTTGGAATTCGTTGGAACTGGCTTTGCAGCTTAGTATCTGACAGTTGGGTAAATGCTCCATACTATTCTTTTATTGAATACACTATTATGTAAATGTCCATTAAATTAAACTTGCTAATTGTCTTATTGAAATTGTGCAGATGCTTACAGATTTTTTTGCCTGTCAGATCTCTCAATTACTAAGATAGAAGTGTTTAAAATATCCTACCATGATAATGAATTTATTAATTTCTGCTTTAATTCTGTAAATATTTGCTTTATGTATTTTAAGTCTGCTTCTGGGAGCATACAAATTTAGAAACATTATTTGATGCCAAACCAACACTTCTTTTTCTATTTCTCATGAGACTTTTTACATTCAGTCTATTATTTGGTTTAGCAATGCCAGCTTTCTATTGGTATTTGCCTGGCATTTATTATCATACAATTTTATTACAAACTTTTTGGTGTGTGTGTCTTTAGGTTGTAGGTATGACTCCCGTAAATTGTATGTAGTTAGAATTTTGTTTTTTTTCAATCTGATAATCATTGTTTCTTGAATTAGAGAGCTTACTCCATTTACATTAATTGTGATTATTGATAGATTTTTTTATTATAAAAAATTTCAAAATGTACAATGGTAGATTAGTAAAATAAACCCACCTGTTGGAGTTAATTCTCCACAGGTCTCTTGTATTTCTGCCTGTCTTATGAGCAGAGGACCTGACTGTATTTATTCTGGACTATCTTTTAAAAATTGTTTCTATAGTGAACAGCCTTGGAAGCTGGAGATAATGTCTATCTCTAGACTGAAGGACAGGTTTATTTTCTGTTCAGTATAATAAAGATAATGTCTCCCTTTGGGACAAAGTTAAGGTAAGCTTATAGCCCATTATAAAAGATTCTGTTCCCCAAGCTCAAGATTCCTTCTCCCATAACATGATGTATTTCATGCATAAGTGATATTTGGCCCTTTTCATGTTGTCTTATGGGAACTGGGGCACAGGGACCAGCTCTGATACTCTGGCTATTACTCTTACTGTGAGTGACAAAGTCCTTTGTCTTTGACCATGAAATTCTATATCTTTTGCCAGCATTCATGAAACTGTGGCAAGCTAACTTGTTAACTTATAAGTAGGGTAAAATCTCAGAATCTTCACAATTCTTAATATCCCCTACCTCCAATATCAGTTAATCACTGGCTGAGGGGTGGTTCCTGACTGGCATAATCTCCTAGGTAAGGCAGTTCTCTTTTGATGATGGCCAATTCTTTGTAGGAGGAAACAACTGTGAGCTACTAACAGCCAAAACTATAGCATCTGTGTTCACTGGCCCTATAAATGGGATCTGGTACATCATCAACAGCATCCACTGCAGGAAAAAAAATAAAAAATAAAAAATCTACAATTCCACTGTAGTTTTAAGTGTGGATGTTTTATAGTAAACCCATGGAGGATGGGAAGGACTCCTCCTAATGGAATTGTTCAGACATCAACACTGATGACACCATGTTCACCAAGAACACATGCCAAGGTTTTTTAGTCACCCCATGAGACTTTCTGGGAAGAGCAGGGCAGATGCAAGTTGGTCCTGATGGCTAGAATGAAGTGAGACTGAAAGTAAGAATGTGGTTTAGAGGTGGGGCTGGAATAAGTGTTTCCACTAGAGGGCTTAGGTTTGCATGGTTTTAACTTCCCACTGGCACCAAGGGAAGAAACATACCGGTTTTGTTTGTTTTTTAATCAGCTTGCCCAAATGTGGGGCAAAAGGGGAAAGGGGAGTTTGGAAAGCTGTCATTAGTCAAACATCAAAACCGAAGTCTTTACTACGAAGAACTTTAGCCAACTCAGGTGACTTGAACTTAGTTTACAAACCTACTTGGAGTCTGGCTTATGGTTACAAATTCTCAGGATAGAAATTTTGGCTCTTCCAAAAAAAAGAGCAATTTTAGCTCTTCATTCAGTACCAGAGTTGAAGCAGCTAAAGTTTTCTTGCTGTCCCATTCTGTATGATGTTTTATTTCTTATTCTGTCTTACAAAGATGGTATGACTGTTTGGGACCCCAGCTTTATGCATAAATCTCTTAAACCACTTTTTACCTTACATAGGCCATAAACCTACATGCTATACCTCATAATACTTTCGGAAGCCAACAAAATACAAACCATGGGTTCTACACATGCCTTAATTTATATCCCAGGACTCCTACTTTCATTTTGTTTTGTAGATTCCATACTTCCTTGTCACCTTAGTTACAAGTGTGTGTGTCAGTGTGTGTGTGTGTGTGTGTGTGTGTGTGTGTGTGTGTGTGTGTGTGTGGAGAGAGACAGACGGGGGGGCGGGCAGAGAGGGGAAAGAGAGAGAGAGAATTTCAAGACTTACAGCTATTTTTAGCAAAAGGGCTATTCAGAGTGTTTAGATTGTCATTCTCTTGGAAACAAAGTTTTTGTTATCTTGTTGTACATTGTGAAATAATTTATATGAGATGAAAATACATGTCACTAATAAAACTAGAAGTTATCAGTTAAACTAATGAGGGACAGAAGCAGAAAAATGTTCACTTTTAGTCTGGAAGTCTGGCCTATTGCCTGCATAGTTCCAATAAGGATCAATATACACTGGTTGCTACATTCTTAAAGGGTCTCATGACTGTCTATATATCCAGTAGTTAATAACAAAGTGAATAATAAGCACTAGAGAAATCTTGCAAAAGTAGTTCTGAGTAGAAATTTGAAGAAGACATTTATGATCTAATACTCCCTGTACTCCCCCCCCCCCCCGCTTGAGTACTTGAGTACTAAGTATATAACCATGAGCTTCAGCAAAGGAGTAGCTCTTTCTGTTCATGGGTCCTATCCCATACTACTTAAATAAAGTTACTAAGATGCATCTTACAAGATCTCAAGAATTCTTTCTTGGCCTTTGCACTCCATGACCCTGCAACATTTTTGGTGGCCTGCACAGGGATTACAGAGTGAATCCAAGAGTGTTGGTGCAATTTGGTCTCTTTTATTCCCCCAGCCTCTACTTCTTACTTGTTCTTTTCTGGTAATGTCTTGAATAGTATGACACTTCTGAACATGTCTTGTCTGAGCCTCTTGCCTGTGGCTACACTATGCAGAGGGACAAACTCCTGCCTCCCACAGGCACACTAGTACCTTGGTCGTAAGGGCTCTAGGCTCAGAAATCAGGCTCTAAGTACTTCTAGCTTAGATATGTCAACTAACTCGACAATGGGGAGCAAATGGATTGACTTTTAGTGGACCCAAGTGTAACATATTTGGTATTTAAGCTTATTAAAATTTGTTAGCTTAATTAAGATAGACATTTCTTTAGATTTATCAGCATTAAATATAATATTTTTATTCTAGCAAGGTTTACTGAAGGTCAAATAAGTTCACACTCTGTTGCAGTGTGTCAGCAAAAAGATGACTTAAAATAATGGTTAATTTTGTCCGTCTCACAAAGTTTTCATGGTAATTGTTAAGAACAAGTAGGTTGAATAAATAAAAAGGTTTATATATAAAACTTTTAAATAGCTTTCAAAATCTTTGGTAACCTGAAACTTTGAAGTTTTGCTAAATGATAAATTGAATTCATTGAATACCTAAATCTTTTCCAAATAAATACTAAAACATTGTTTGTTGGAAATAGGTTTACCTGTTTTGGCTTCTTGTTGCAGAGAAACTGAGGATACTTCGGCCTGTTGGTAACATGTTTGGTTTATTAAAAGAGTGTACTATAAAAAAGTGTATGTTTTTAGAAAATATGAAAACTTGCTGATCTAAAGAATTCTTATGTAACAAATAATTCACAGTTGGTTACTACTTAATTTTCTTTGGAGACTAAGGTTTCTAAGACTTAAAATTCTGCTAAGTGTAATTAAGACTGATGGAAATAAGGGAAGTCACTCTGTATGCAAGAAAGATATATTTTTAATAAGAAAAATTTATGAAATGGGAATAGGTTTTGTTGAGGGAAAAATAATTAGTTTTGTCTTAAAATGAGATTGGTTATTTAGAGAGAAAAGGCTTAGGACAAAATCTGAATGAAGAAAGTTGTAGGTCTGTGAAGGGAGATTTTTTAGAAAAAAATTTATGTGTGGTCAAGACTAAAGTTGAAATCAATGGATTTTAAAAGCACAATGGTTTAAGATTGAAATTCTGCTTTTCCCTTTGTTAAAAGACAGTTTACTTGGATTGTTGGTCTGTTCTTGATAAGAAAATGTAAACAAAGTTTTTTCTCTTTTATCTGCCCAGAAAACCAAAGCTAAGTTTTGTCTTTATCAGGTCTTTGATTACTTAAGAAAGTTAAAACTTCTCAATGTTAGGGAGGCTCTTTTACTAACAACTATATAACTTCCTATAGAACCCCTTATTGCTACCTCAATTAAATACAAATATTAAATTTATAATGATCTGTAATCCTATTTAGGGATGTGCTTTAAAACTTTCTAAGGTTTTTAACAAACTTCTCTAAGATTTAAATGATAAATGAAGTCTAATTAGCCTTGTTTATTTGGTATGTTAAGTTACATGGGAAGCACTGTCAAACAAATGATGATAAACCTTCTTATGTTGTATAGGTAAAATGCAAAACTTCTAGGAAATATATGAAATTCCTTAAGTTTTAATATGCTCTGTTATAAGGTCATCATTTGACATTCTAATTATTAAAATGCTATGTTTCACAGGAATAACTGGACTTCCTTGTCAGATACATTATAATGAACTCTCCAATCTAGAAACATGTCCATTTCTGAGTTTTTTGTTATTTATAGTAAAAGCTGATGCTTTTGCAAAATGTGTTTCACCCTCAAGGAGATTCATAAGAAGGACTTTTGACAAATACAGATTTTTTTTTAAATATCTTTAAAAATCATAAAACTAAACTGGGTAAGAATTTCTAGAACAAATGGGGAAGCTGCATTCAAACACAACAAAAATTAATAACATAAGACTGAATGAATTGAGGAAGATGATAAAATATTCTTTTATGAACAAATTGAAGCATTTAACTTTTCTCTCTACCTGAACCCTTCAGATTTCAGAAAGGCTTTTTTTTTCAAGGTAATTTTAGTTATTTGCATAAGTTCAAAAAGAATCCGTTCTCCTTGTAACAGGATACCATTGTCAATATTGGTTATATTACCAATGCTTTGACTGGAATATCATATTTGAGGGAGACATGCCTAGACTCAGATATGATTAGATAGCTTTAAGGAATTAAGGCTGACTTTATGGAGCCAATGAAACCTCTTAGAAATGGTGGCATATTTTGCTTACAGAGTTCCCAGCAGCCTTATCAAGGGAATAAAGAATGTCACTTCCTGGCAATTACAGTAACCTCAGGATATTTTGGGAATCTCGAGAAGAGCAATTGCCCAAATTTATAGGTATTGCAGGCAAGTCTGATGACAACTATTTGGCTTTTTTCTGGGCTCGAGAGGATATTAAAAATTCAATCTAGAGATTCCTTATAAAAAGTTCCAGCAAAGCAGATTTTAAAGGATCTATATGATCAATCACTCTTCTTGCTGAGTTTATGTACATAATTAGGCCAGGTATGTTAAAACTGGATTTGTTTTATAAACGAATTAGTCTTGATTTGGCTACCTCTGGAAATGAGGGTGAATTTAAAGAGAAAAATTATGTTTTTTAAAAGATTTTTTTTATTTATTTGAGAGACAGCACACGAGAGAGAGCACAAGTTGGGGGGATAGCAGGTGGCAGAGAGAGAGGGAGAAGCATACTCCCCGCTGAGCAGGGAGTCCGATGCAACACAGGGCTCCATCCCAGACCCTGGGACCATGACCTGAACTGAAGGCAGATGCTTAACCAACTGAGCCATCCAGGTGCCCCAAGAAAAATTATGTTTCAATAACACACCTTTGTTGATATTAGATTCTAGATCTAATTGTCTTTGAATATGACAACTTGAGGTAAATTTCAGAGAAACTGCCACAATAGCTCAAATATAGACAATCTTTATGCCTTTTCCTCTGTGGGGATAATAACAATGACCCTATGGGCATATAATTATTTAAACAGCTAAAGAATGGGATGGACCCTCCTAATAATTGTATAACTCAACTATCACCTCAATCAATTCTATGTGGCTGGGATAACAAAATCGCCCCTTAAAATTCGGTGTGTACCCCACTCCATGGGGTTAACTATGAACTTGTGGAGATAATAGACAGCCCCACCTTCCTTATAATTGGATTGGATAATGCACTTGGGGATGCCCTTATCTCCTGGGACAAGTCGTCTCCCACTTGCCAGTGATTCCTCATAATTAGGATATTGTTAAAGCTAGATATGAGGCAAAAAAGGCTTCTTAATAGTTTTATCCCTTAGCCATATGTCCTGGGAGTCACCTCTATTGATATAAAATTACAAGTAGAGGCTTCAGCAAACATACAGCAGCCACCTTTAACCAAACCCAACACAAAGTCACCCACAAGTTCAAAAGTGGCCCTCCAAAACCTAATGGTTCTTGATATCCTCACTACAAGTCAAAGGGAAAGTTATTATGCTAATATTGAGACTAATTGTTGTGTATATATCCCAAATGGCTCTGCTAATGTATCCAGAGTTTTGGCAGATATGCACACCCAAATTAAGGCAATGCCTGACTCCTAATTCTCTCAGTGATTGGTTAAATTTTTGGTCGGCAAGAGGTGGACTATGGTCTACCTTAAAAGGTCTTCTTATCACACTTCTTATTTTTATTATAATCATAATCCTAATGTGTTGTCTCTTTTGCTTTGTTCTCTCCTATTATCAAGATATGTGCAAGCAGTTCCTAACCTCTTTGCCCAGCCAACAGATGACTCTTACTACTCAAAACAAATTCATCCCAATAACCACCTTGGACTCTACAGCAGGGACAGATAGTGGCCATCTTTAAGACTCCTGTCATCTTGAAGAAATTACAGAAGATGAGCCCTTTACCTAACTTCATCATTGTAAAGATTTAAAGACTGAAAATTGGTTGGGGGGGAAATGATGAGGGAGAGAAGCAGAAAAATGTTCACCTTCAGCAGGGAAAGCTGACTTGCATAGTTTTGAAGGATCAACTATGCCCTGGTTACTACATTCTTAAAGGGCCTCACGACTTCTTATATATCTCACTGATAGTATTAAACTGAATGATAAGCATCAGAGAAATCCTGTAAGAATAGCTTTATGAATAGAAATTCGAAGAAGACATTTATGATCTAATACTTCCTGTACGTCCCCTCCCCCTTGAGCACTAAGCATATAACCACTAGATTCATACAGCAATGGTACAGTTCTGCCCATGGTATAGTCCTGTCTCCATGCTACTTAAATAAACTTTCTAAGTTGCACCATACAAGAATTCTTTCTTGGCCTTTGCGCTTGATGACCCTGCAACAAAACTATATGGGTAATAGGTGTTTCAATGGTAGGTTTTAACTTTTTAGTTCAATTTTTCCTGTTATAGTTTGGTTGTTAGCATTTTCCAAGAAATTTGCCATTTAATTTTTTTTAATTTTTATTATTTACATAGTATTAATATGTAAACATTGTCTGTATCTCTAATTTATTTTAGTTCCTGAAGTTATTCGTGCCTTTGTGTTTGTGTCCTCATTAATTCACAAAAAATTTTTTGTTCTATTATTTTTATTTCATTACATTCTCCTTAAATAAAATCCTATCTTTCTCACATTTTCTCCTTAAAATACAAATCTGTATAAGATAAATTTTTCAGGTATTTGATGTCTAGAACTATATATATATTTTTAAAGATTTTGTTTATTTATTTGGGAGAGAGAGAATGAGAGATAGAGAGCACGAGAGGGAAGAGGGTCAGAGGGAGAAGCAGACTCCCTGCCGAGCAGGGAGCCGGATGTGGGACTCGATCCTGGGACTCCAGGATCATGACCTGAGCTGAAGGCCGTCACTTAACTGACTGAGCCACCCAGGCACCCTAGAACTATATTTCTGTGGCCTTCATCCGAAAAGTATTTTTTTTGGCTGGACATAGATTTACAATACAATCTGTATTTTCATTTTCAAAACCATAAAATTGTATTCTCAATGATCTTTTTTAGCATTTTGTGTAGTTGAAGAAGAATACATTTTGGAGACATTGTATCCTAAAAGGATAAAGCAGCAATTGACCTAATCTAGTTGGTTAATTTCTTTTTTACTGACTATAGAACTAGTTAAAATATGTTATTATAACAATAGACATATAGATTAAAAAAGAAAGGAAGGGCCAGAAAACTTCTTGGCAGGAATTGAGTAGACTACCAAAGGTAATTTTAAAATGTCTATTGTCATCCGCAAATACAGGAGTAACTACTATTTTTTTAAGCACTATGATGTATTTTATTAAGATAAATTATGGGTGGTCACACAGCCTCACCCCCCCCCAAAAAAGATGAATGATGATAGTTGCCTTTAATATATTTGCATCCTAGTTAGAATACTATGTATATAGATTTGAAAACATAAATGATTAAGAATGTAAAATAAACTGCTAGATTGTGTGCTAAACTGTGTGAGATGAGGTCAGTTCACGGCTCAAAATATTCAAGATAGGGATAAATCACTATTTCTCTTCTAAGGTAACAAAAATGTTACTATGTCCTAGTGAAGTTCATTCTAATCTCATTCAGTATTATGTCCATTTCTCTTCTCTTTTCTGCTTTTGAGGTCTGCATGTCTTGTTTTGTCTGAGAAACTGTATTTTAGAAATATTTCCAGGCCCATTTGGAAACCAAAGACTTCTTTTTTTTTTTTAAATAAATGTGTGATTAAATTTACTTCTTACAGAAAACCAGTTTGAGTTAAAATGTTACCCAAGTTTCACAGATTTTGTCATTTAATATATTTTTTTGGGGAGATTTCATATTTGTGGATTAAATTAAGTGATGAGAGTTGCCTGTCTGTTTCATTTTAAAATTTTCCCCACCATTCAAATTAATTTTAAAATTATTTTCATACTGGGTGCCTGGGTGGCTCAGTTGGTTAAGCGACTGCCTTTGGCTCAGGTCATGATCCTGGAGTCCTGGGATCGAGTCCCACATCAGGCTTCCTGCTCAGCAGGGAGTCTGCTTCTCCCTCTGACCCTCTTCCCTCTCGTGCTTTCTATCTCTCATTCTCTCTCTCTCTCAAATAAATAAATAAAATCTTTAAAAAAATTATTTTCATACTGCAGGTGCTTGGGTGGCTCAGTCGTTAAGCATCTGCCTTCAGCTCAGGTCATGATCCCAGGGTCCTGGGATCGAGTCCTGCATCGGGCTCCCTGCTTGGCAGGAAGCCTGCTTCTCCCTCTCCCACTCCCCCTGCTTGTGTTCCTGCTCTCACTATCTCTCTCTCTGTCAAATAAATAAATAAAATCTTTAAAAAAATTATTTTCATACTGCTTAGAGGATCATCATCCAATCACTACATATGTGTCTGTGTAAATGTTACATAGGAAAATCATTTATTTTCTTTATGATTCATTTTTCTCCTCAGAATTTTACAAAAGCCAAACTAAAAGAAACAATCAGTAAGAAGTGAATTGAAAGGCCTTTGACGAAACTGAATATAAAATTTCCTTTTTATGGTTCTTGCCAACAGAATTTTTATATGCTGCTATTGAAACCTGAGACTGAGGTGTAGAATTTTGTTTTCAGAGAATATTGTATCAAAGCCAAGCTATTCTGGTGTTTAAAGAATATTACACGCCACATGCCACTTTCCTTCTTAGAGGAAATTCAGTCTGTTGGAATCAAATGACATAAGGTACTAAGATGATTAATTCCCACTGCCTCCCACTTCCCATTGGTAGAAGAATTGAGAAATTCAAGTTTTACTCTCTTTACTCTGATTAAATGATCTGACATTGTAAGAGTCCTTTGATAACGTCAGCTAACTATCACAGACAGACACCATCATCAGGCAGTTTTCCAATCTTCTTTTGTTCAACAGTCAGAGCACATACAAATTTATCTATTATGAAGAAAAGGAATTTAACCACTGTAAGTATCCAATGGTTCATGAAGAGGTCTAAACTGTATTCTTCTAAGTTTTTAAGGCATTACTTGAGAAATGAAATAACTGGTGATTGTTGCAAGTAGAACTCAATATATATATATACTTATATATATATATATATATATATATATATATATAAAAGGAAGAAAGAAAGGAGAAAAGATCTCCAAGAAGAAAGTTCTGAGCTTACTAGATTTCTCCAGCCATTATCATAGCTATAACAGATTGACCTGGGGAAGTTTTCAGCTTCTCGAATGATCTCTCTCTGAAAGTGCAGCAAAGTTAAAATAGAGATCTGCCTAACTGATTCCCTGGTTTAGTTCCTGCATGTGCAATGACGCAGTTCTCAAGTGTGGAGTACTTAATCGTTAAGCCTGCTGGGGAGAAACAGAGTTCATGTGTTTCCCCAATGTGTTTCCCCACAGCATCACCATGATGTCCAATTAACCCTTTGAAAGCAAGGCTTCCTTCCAAGCTAAAGGGAAATGCCTCTTCTACATTGTAGTCACTTACCGGATGCTGCCACTTGTAATTGTGCTGCTTGTATTACTCAGCTTCTTTGAGGGGTTTTGATGCAGTGCTAAGCACCCACCACACACACGTAAGGAATACACAGATGAGTAAGAGATCCCAAACATCAAGGAGGAATGGGAAGAGATTAAAATCACATAAAAAAAAAAATGCATGAACAATGTCCTGTGAACTGTACAAAGAAAAAAAATAATGAAAATTTCACAGAGCAATTATGTCATTCAAAATACACCAGGAATTCCTTACAGAGAATATGAAGTTTAAAAAGGTGAAAAGCAGAATATTTTCCTTAGAACAGACTGAGCAAAAATCAGGCAGGTGGAAAGCTTCAGAGAACATCTGACAAACTGCAAGTTGTCCAATATGGTTAGATCAGAGAAGAATTGTGGAATTAAATTTAAAAAATGGTTATAGGTGATTCACAGGTAGCCTTGATGTCAGAGTTGTGGTCAATATATGAAAGCTGCTGAAGAAGTCTGAAAAAAGGAGTGATACAGCCAGAATTGTGTTTAAAGATTTATGAGCAGTGTACTTAGGATGGACCAAGTTGGGGAGAATTAGAAGCTGGGAGATTTATTGTGAGGTTTAGCAAGAGTATTCACCCTATTAGTCTAATAAAAATGAACCAGAGTGGGGAACCTGGGTGGCTTAGTTGGCTAAGCATCAACTCTTGGTTTCGGCTCAGGTCACGATCTCGCAGTCATGAGATCAAGCCCCACTATCAGGCTCCCCTCTCAGTGCTGAGTCCACTTCAGATTTTTGCTCCCTCTCCCTCCCCCTTTACCCTTCCCACTCACACTTTCTCTGTCTAAAACAAGTAAGTAAAATCTTAAAAAAAAAAAAAAATGAACCAGAGTTTTTGGCTCCTGTGATAATGCAGAGACTGTTTGTACAAATATGAAAAAAGGACAAGCAACAAAGAAATTTTGCAGGGGAAGGTAATTGGATTCTTGAATTTGAGATGAAAACCTTTAAGGATATCCAGGAAGTTGGAGAGAAGAAAGAGTAAGGAGAAGAGTCGAGAGAGAAGTCAGAGAAGTAATGACAATTTGGGAGTCACTGACGGAGGAGTGAAAATTGAAGCCGACCAAGTAAATAAAAACTCTAAAACAAGAGTACAAATAAAGGAGATTGCTCATCACAACGTATCCGGGCCCACCCACAACTTAAAACAGATCCACAGACTTGTTATAAGATTACATAGGTATTTTTTTCCTTTTTCATCTGTGAACTGTATGATTATATTTATTTTGGGGTCCGTTTGTTTAACATCTATCTCCACAATGAGCCTATGTACCAGTCAGAAAAACAGAACCACAGTTGGTGCTTCAAACAGAAGAGATTTAATACTTAAAACTGTGTTTTGGGGTGCAGTAAACAGAAATGAAGCGGCAGATCTAATCTCTAGACGTTCTGTTCCCTCGCACAATACAAGAGACAGGACGTGGGTTACCTAGGCTTTCTTTCCTTAGGGCCATTCATGAATATTCCCTCAACTCTTTTGAAAGTATCTCACAAAACATACCTGCTTTCTCTTACTTCCTCAACTCTCCTTTTCATCTCTCACTTCCTGCTGCCCTTAAACTAACCTTTCCTTTCCAGAGTCCTCAACACATACCCTTTGTCAAGGTCAATTGCTCCTCCATACTGAAATAATCCTTTTAGTCTCTGTCCTCTCTTTCTGAAGAATTGCAAACTTGGTGTATAGGGCAGATGAAGGCAGGTGTGTGTTAGTACCTGGAACATATTAGTCTGCTAGCAGACAATGATTAGATAGTGGCCTTGGCTTAAAACAGTTTTTGAGCTTGGAAACAACTCCCATTAATTACAGTTCAGTTTTCAAGAGAAGACGTGCTTCCAGGCTGGTGGGAGCAAGAAGCAAGGCTGCTCTTTCTTGCACAGCCATGTCGGCTGCTCTTTACATGAGAAAGATGGGCTCCAGCTCCCTTTCTGCTGCCCCTGACATGGATGGCCTCTGCCTGCTAATGGGTATGTTCTCTCTGAAGTCTAATTTAGTTATGGAAAGTTTTCCCCTTCAGAGCTAAATGAGAAATCCATATTTCTCCTAAAAATCATACTTGTACCTCCCTCCCTCCCTATCTATCCACACACACATACATATATACACACACTAATCTCTTGCCTTTATACTTTAAGAGTGTATTTCCCCCTGCTCACCTGGATTTATGTCACAGGCCATTTTATTTCTGCAAGGCCAAGTTGCTGCTACAGTCAAGAGTAGTGAAGAAATCTAAGTGCTCTTATGTTTCTGTTTTTCGTTTTTCTAACAAGAGAAAACTGAACAATCTACTGAAACATCTGACATTTGGTCTCCCTGAACTTCATGTTATATATGTGACTCTGTATTTCTAACCAGCAATTATTTGGTACAAAACCACATAATTCAGTGCTCCCCACATACTTTGAAAGTAATGTGTTATAAAGTGATATTAACTTGGGTCATTTGATGTAATAATGAAAGAAATGTTGTAGGTTTGGGGATGAAGGCAAAAAAATCCCAGAGGAAACAAATAATAAGACAGGCAGAGAGTAGTAAGTATGAATTGAAGAAATACATAAGAAAGAAAAATGAATTAAAAAGAGAGATGACAGGAGGTATCAAAGAGAATATTATCAAAGAGAAAGGTCAACAGAGAAAAGGGAGAAAAAATTTGAGTAAAAAAAATTTCATTCAAAACCTACTTGGGCTCAGGTTTTTTGGTCTCATTTTTAAACCCTAACTATAGCCAAAACTTACCTGATCATCAAACCCCTTGACACTTTGAATGTCATTTCTCAAGACTGCATCATTCATCAAAACCAAATGGAGCAGGTAAGAAGGTGAAAATAACAAGGTGGCACCTGACATGTCAACTGGGAGGAACAAGGTAGAGTGGTGAGCCTGGCTGAAAAGAAGATTAACAACACATGTGGAGGGGGCGGAGCAAGAAGGCAGAGGAGTAGGAGACCTGGATTTCGTCTGGTCTCAGGAACTCAGCTGGATAGGGATCAAACCATTCTGAACACCTACGAACTCAACAGGAGATCGAAAAGAATAGCAGCAACTCTCTGAACAGAAAAGGACCACTTACTGGAAGGTAGGATGTGCGGAGAAGTGAATCCGAGGTGATATTCGGGAGGATAGACGGCGGGGGAGGGGGCCTCCGTCAGCCACTTCTGGCAAGTGATAGAGCCGAGGAGCACAAAATTGGAACTTTTAGAAGTCGGCTCCACTGAGGGATGTCGCTCCAGTGGCTAAGCAGGGGTTGGAACCCTCACGGGACAGTATGGTCTCAGGACCCTCGGGGTCACAGAAAGACCGGGGGTGCCTGAGTAGGCAGAGCTCCCAGGTAGTGAGCGCGGAAGCCGGCTGCAGAGACGGAGCAGAGGCCCGGGCTCTCAGCTCAGGGTTGGCATAAACCGTGATCCGCGGCAAAGTTGGGCCACTGCTCCTCCAGCAGGGACCCCAACAAACGGCAGATCCAGGGAGATTTCCCCTTCCTCCCCCCAGGGAGGAGTGGTGCAGGAGCGCACCGCAGGGATCTGTTTGGTTTGGAGACTCCACACCAAGTCCAGTACCAGAGATAGAAACACTCACTCGGTCACAGGCCAGGTGAGCACGGAATGCGGGTGGAGACCAGGGAGATGGGAGTGACTGACTGCTTTTCTCTGGGGGCTCACTGAGGAGTGGGCCCCGAGTTCTCGGCTCCTCTGGGGCAGAGATTGGGAGGCCATATTTTCACTTTCATCCTCCAAAGCTGTACCGAGAGCTTGCAGGGAACAAAAGCTCCCAAGAGCAAACCCGAGCAGATTACTTAGCCCGGACCGGCAAGGGCAGGGCAATTCCGCCTCCGGCAAAGACATTTGGGAACCACAGGAAGAGGCCCCTCCCCCAGAAGATCAGCAAGAAAAGCCAGCCAAGACCAAGTCTACTGATCAATGAGAACCGAAGAACTCCAGCGCTAGGGGAATACTGCACATAGAATTCAATGGCTTTTTTTACCATGATTCTTTAGAATTTCAAATTTAATTTTTAACTGTTTTTTTTAATTTTTCTTTTTCCCCTTTTCAACCAACATCTTATCAATCCCTTTTTTAATTTTTTTTTTATTTTTCAGTTTTAGAGTCATATTCTATCCCTTCATAGTAGTTACTATTATTTTTGGCATATATATATAAGTTGTTCTCTCTTTAGAATTTTGAGATTCTCTCCCTTTCTTTTTTTAATCCTCTTCTTTCTTTTTTCAAACAACTTCTTATCAATTCCTTTTATAAAATTTCTTATAATTTTCATCTTTACAGTCATATTCCATCCCTTCATCATATCAACCCTATTTTTGTACATATATAAGTTTTTCTTTCTTTAAAATTTTGGGAGGCACTTTCTTCTAACAGACCAAAATATACCCAAAATCTAGTGTGTGGCACTGATCTATGCATCAGCCTCATCATATTTGATCATGTTCTGTTTTTATGTTTTGTTCTGTTTTTGTTTATCTTTTTCTTTTATTCTTTTTTTTTCTTTTTCTTTTTTCTTTCTTTCCCTTTCTTTTCCCCTGGTTTCAGGTCTTTTCTGATTTGTTTAGAGTATATTTTCTGGGGATGTTGTTACCCTGTTAGCATTTTGTTCTCTCATTCATCTATTCTCCTCTGGACAAAACGACAAGATGAAAAAAATCACCTCAACAAAAAGAACAAGAGGTAGTACCAACTGCCGGGGACCTACTCAATACGGACATTAGTACGATGTTGGACCTAGAGTTCAGAATCATGATTTTAAAGTTAGTAGCTGGGCTTGAAAAAAGCATGGAAGTTATTAGTGAAACCTTTTCTGGAGAAATAAAAGAACTAAAATCTAACCAGGTCGAAATCAAAAAGGCGATTAATGAGGTGCAATAAAAAATGAGGGTGCTAACTGCTAGAATAAATGAGGCAGAAGAATCAGTGATATAGAAGAACAAATGATGGAAAATAAAGAAGCTGAGAAAAAGATAGCTAAACAACTACTGGATCATGAGAGCAGAATTTGAGAGATAAGCAATAACATAAAACGAAACAACATTAGAATAATTGGGATCCCAGAAGAAGAAGAAAGAGAGAGAGGGGAAGAAGGTATATTGGAGCACATTATAGCAGAGAACTTCCCTAATTTGAGGAAGGAAACAGGCATCAAAAACCAGGAGGCACAGAGAACCCCTCTCAAAATCAATAAAAATAGGTCACCACCCCAAGATCTAATAATAAAATTTATGAGTCTCAGGGACAGAAAATCCTGAAAGCAGCTCGGGGGAAGAGATATGTAACCTACAATGGTAGAAACATTAGATTAGCAACAGACCTATTCACAGAGACCTGGCAGGCCAGAAAGGACTGGCATGATATCTTCAGAGCACTAAACGAGAAAAATATGCAGCCAAGAATACTATATCCAGCTAGGCTGTCCTTGAAAATAGAAGGAGAGACAAAAAGCTTCCAGGACAAACAAAAGCTAAAGGAATTTGCAAACACGAAACCAACCCCACAAGAAATATTGAAAGGGGTCCTCTAAGCAAAGAGAGAGACTAAAAGCAACATAGACCAGAAAGGAAACCAGACAATATACAGTAACAGTCACCTTACAGGCAATACAATGGAACTAAATTCATATCTTTCAATAGTCACCCTGAATGTAAATGGGCTAAATGCCCCAGTCAAAAGACACAGGCTATCAGACTGGATAAAAAAACAAGACCATTCGATATGTTGTCTGCAAGAGACTCATTTTAGACCCAAAGACACGCCCAGATTGAAAGTGAAGGGGTGGAAAACCATTTACCATGATAATGGACACCAAAAGAAAGCTGGGGTGGCAATCCTTATATCAGACAAATTAGATTATAAACCAAAGACTGTAATAACATGAGGAAGGACACTATATCCTACTTAAAGGGTCTATTCCATAAGAAGATCTAACAATTGTAAATATCTATGCCCTTAACATGGGTGCAGCCAATTATATGAGCCAATTAATAACAAAAGCAAAGAAACACATTGACAATAATACAGTAATAGTGGGGGACTTTAACAACCCCCTCACTGAAATGGACAGATCATCTAAGCAGAAGATCAACAAGGAAATAAAGACTTTAAATGACACACTGGACAAAATGGACTTCAAAGATATATTCAGAATATTCCATCCCAAAGCAAGGGAATACACATTCTTCTCTAGTGCCCATGGAACATTCTCCAGAACTGATCACATCGTAAGTCACAAATTAGGTCTGAACCAGTACCAAAAGATTGGGATCATTCCCTGCATATTTTCAGACCACAATGCTATGAAACTAGAACTCAATCACAAGAGGAAAGTCAGAAAGAACTCAAGTACATGGAGGCTAAAGAGCATCCTACTAAAGAATGAATGGGTCAACAGGAAATTAAAGAAGAATTAAAAAAATTCATGGAAACAATGAAAATGAAAACACAACTGTTCAAAATTGTTGGGATGCAGCAAAGTCAGTCCTAAGAGGAAAGTATATAGCAATACAAGCCTTTCTCAAGAAACAAGAACGGTCTCAAATACACAACCTAACCCTATACCTAAAGGAGCTGGAGAAAGATCATCAAATAAAGCATAAACCCAGCAGGAGAAGAGAAATAGTAAAGATCAGAGCAGAAATCAGTGAAATAGAAACCAAAAGAATAGAACAGACCAACGAAACTAGGAGGTGGTTCTTTGAAAGAATTAACAAGATGGATAAACCCCTGGCCAGACTTATCAAATAGAAAAGAGAAATGACCCACATAAATAAAATCATGAATGAAAGATGAGAGATCACAACCAACACCAAAGAAATACAAACAGGGCGCCTGGGTGGCTCAGTTGGTTAAGCGACTGCCTTTGGCTCAGGTCATCACCTGGAGTCCCAGGATCGAGTCCCACATCAGACTCCCTGCTCAGCGGGGAGTCCGCGGCTCCCTCTGACCCCCCCCTCATGCTCTCTATCTCATTCCTCCCCCAAATAAATAAATAAAATCTTTAAAAAAATACAATTATAAGACATACTACGAGCAACTATATTCCAGCAAATTAGATAATCTGGAAGAAATGGATGCATTCCTAGGGATGTATCAACTACGAAAACTGAACCAGGAAGAAATAGAAAACCTGAACAGACCTATAACCACCAAGGAAATTGAAGTAGTCATCAAAAATCTCCCAAAAAACAAAAGCTCAGGGCCAGAGGGCTTTCCAGGGGAATTCTACCAAACATTTAAAGAAGAATTAATACCTGTTCTTCTGAAACTGTTCCAAAACAGAAATGGAAGGAAAACTTCCAAACTCGTTTTATGAAGCCACCATTACCTTGATCCCAAAACCAAAGATCCCATCAAAAAGGAGAATTACAGACCAATATCCTTGATGAACATGGATGCAAAAATTCTCACCAAAATACTAGCCAATAGGATCCAACAGTACATTCAAAGGATTATTCACCATGATCAAGTGGGCTGCAAGGTTGGTTCAACATCCGCAAATCAATCAATGTGATACAATACATTAACAAAAGAAAGAACAAGAATCATATGATCCTCTCAATAGATGCAGAAAAAGCATTTGACAAAGTACAGCATCCTTTCTAGATCAAAACTCTTCAGAGTATAGAGATAGAGGGTACATACCTCAGTATCATAAAAGCCATCTATGAAAAACCTACAGCAAATATCATTCTCAATGGGGAAAACCTGAGAGCTTTCCCCCTAAGGTCAGGAAAGTGGCAGGGATGTCCACTATCACCACTGCTATTCATCATAGTATTAGAAGTCCTAGCCACAGCAATCAGACAACAAAAAGAAATCAAAGGCATCTAAATCGGCAAAGAGGAAGTCAAACTCTCACTCTTTGCCGATGATATGATACTTTACATGGAAAACCCAAAAGACTCCCCAAAACTGCTAGAACTCATACAGGAATTCAGTCAAGTGGCAGGATATAAAATCAATGCACAGAAATCAGTGGCATTCCTATACACCAACAACAAGACAAAGAAAAGAGAAATTAAGGAGTCAATCCCATTTACAATTGCACCCAAAACCATAAGATACCTAGGAATAAATCTAACCAAAGAGGCAAAGGATCTGTACTCAGAAAACTATAAAATACTCATGAAAGAAATTGAAGAAGACACAAAGAAATGGAAAAACGTTCCATGGTCATGGGTTGGAAGAACAAATATTGTAAAGATGTCAATGCTTCCTAGAGCAATCTACACATTCAATGTAATCCCCATCAAAATACCATCCACTTTTTTCAAAGAAATGGAACAGATAATCCTAAAATTTGTATGGAA